>NW_017670557.1:103325-128405 GCF_001879085.1 Nicotiana attenuata | reverse complement strand
ATATATATATATATATATATATATATATATATATATATATATATATATATATATATATATATATATATATTTGGTTAAAAAAAAGTTATACATGAATTAGTTATACAGAGAAATCCCAAGTGTCTTATATGGTTGGAACAGAGAAATCCCTGCATTTTTTCAAAAGGTGAGAAAATTCTTGTTAAACAATGGAACCAAATGAATTTGATAGCCCTTAAACTAGTTCGTACAGAAGCCGTTCAACTTGGAAAAAGGAGCTGGCATTCTTTCAGGGCAGCCAATTAGAATAGCAGACTCCTCTTCTGACTTTTTGAAAAAAGATTTCTACTAAATCAGAAAATGGATTACTTAAGTTGAAAAGTAGGAGAAAGTTCTTTGATGGAAAGCTTCCAATTATAAGTCTAGATTTGCAGGACAAGATGGTGATAGGAAAAGGGAAAAAGAAAATCTCCTGAATTTCTTTGACATTTAGTTATTCTGAATTATATATTGGTAAGGGACCCCAAAGGATATGAATTTTGAAGAAGCTGAGTTGGTAAAAGAGTTTAGGAAAAATTCTCTCCTTTTTATAATTTGTGATCATTGATTTGTTAGGCACAAGAGATTCTTTTACGCCTGCTGCTGTTTTGTCTATAGGTTAAAGTTAGACAACAAATGTACAGTGAATGCATCGAAATAGTACCGAGTAGTTTAGAAACCATCCTAGTCAACCATTAGTGCACCAATTATGTAAAGCAAGAAAAGTATTTGTCTGATTCTTCATATTTTCTTTGCGAAGGGTCCTCTAAATGGCAAGTTGGGTTAGTGATATTTTTTATATATTCATCTACTTTCCTTTATTGTTTAATCCTATCCTCCATTATATATATATATATATATATATATATGGCTATTTATACCCTTGCCTTTGAGCAAAGTTCCAAATTTATCCCATATTTAACGAAACAGACACATGGCACACTCTGAGTAAAAGACCCAACCCACCACTCAAAAAAAACCATACCCAGCCCAAATGAGGTATATATGACCCTTTTCCATTTTTTATTCAATCTTCGTCCTTCTCCTCCTTCCACTATTGCAACCAGAGCTACCACACTCAAAGTATATCTTTCTTCTTCTCTGCTTCTGTAATTTTTTTCTTCCTCACCTTTCTCTCCATAATTTTTTTCTTTCCACATCAAATGGTAAAAGATTGTGAGCTAGAGATAAATATGAATTCACTCGGACTTTGGGAAGCCACACTAACAATAGGGATGCCAGCAAAATTTCGCATCCCTTACAAAAAAGTGTATGGCCCAAAATTTAGATCTAGATTTTTATACAATTAGATTTATAGTGAAAAGGGTTAATCTAAGTCAATATTAATATCCAAACGATAGATCTATTATATTTATGAAGAATACCATACGTGTGTTGTTGGATAACAATGTCTTGGAACAATAATGGAGTAATAAGTGATTTAAGAATATGATAGAAAGCAATAAATGACATTGAAATAAATAATGAAATAAGGCTCACCCGACAAGGGTGCGATTTCCCAATGATTCTTCTGGCCATGATGGATAATGATAAGCCTTTGAATATTCCGATTCTTCTTGGATCGGGGAAGAAAAGATAGATAGAATGTAAAAGGTCAAACTTCCTATGTATATGATAAAGAGAGAATCTTCAAAGAATGTCAATATTGTTCTTTAGAAAAAGTATTCAATCTCCTTTCTAGGATTACATATCTTCCTATTATAAGGATACATAGACCATAAAACCCTAGATAGTACAATAGAGAGGAATATTCGCTAGAATTTTCTCTAGGGAATCAAAATTTTTAAACTACCCGTTACCGTACACCGAGGATATGTGCTCGTCCTCGTCCTCGTCTTCTACCAAGACACCTCGACGACGACCTACCTTCGTTATATGACCTCGACCCCTCGATATGCTATAATGACAATGCATAGTTACCTTTGAAGGCTTTTATACCGTTGACCAAGTCAAATATGTGATATGAAGCTTTTCAACCATACAGTTAGTCCCTCCGCTTACCAAGGACGTCCTCGCAGACGAGTTTGGTGAGTGGATAATAATGGTCGTGGTCGTCGTGAAAAGCAGGCGACATGGCACTTCGATGGTCGTATATTTCAAAAATCATAATCTTCCGGGGTAACTTATTAGAACTATCATGTCAAGGGAAGGATGTGACGTGATGATGTCATTCGTCATGATGACACTTGTTCCCGATGTGTTGCGTCGATACACGCGCAACCTTTCATTGGTTCTGCCGTTTCGATTTTGGTTGCAATCATGGTGAGCCGTTTCGGATTCGGTGCGTTCTCTATAAATAGGGAGTATTTATCATCATTCAAGCTTTACTTCAGAACCACCTTTGCTTTTCTGGCTCATAATCCCCGAATTTTTTTCTCATCTTCTCAGCTTCTTCCTTCTAACTTTATTCAAGCTCCATAGTCATGTCAAACTTAACTTCTGGTGTTAATGAGGAGACTCAACCTGCTCCGCTGGCTGTTGTGGTCCCTATTTAGGGAGGAGACACCATCTCTGCCGCTGAAGATGAGGTTCTCCCTTCAGTAGAGGAGATTATCCCTCGCAATCCTAATGCAAAACATGATTTCCGCCGGATGCCGAAGGCGATGGTTGAGGTTTTCTGGTCTTCCATGATGGCTAAGCGCCTGGCGGAGTTCAAGGCAAAGTATGGCCTCCCTGATCAAGTGGAGCTTGTTCCTGCCAATAATGACGAAGTGCATGCTCAATAACCTGGGTACTGCATTCTCTACGCCTACCCGTTCACCATTGGCTATACGTACCCTCTTCCTCCGCTGGTGGTGGAGTTTTGCCGCTTTTATCGGGTCTGCCCCGCTCAGCTCGCCCCCCTTCATCTATAAAGTGATCAAAATGATGTCGAACTTTGCCGAACTGGCTGGTGTCGAGGTCACCGTGCGGCATTTAGTGCATCTATTTGCGCCCAACTTTTACCTGGGGACGATGTTGAATCTTCGACATCGCGAGGGAAAGTCCCTAGTAATTAGAATGGATGACAAAAGTAGTCGCCAATTTTGGATCGACTTCTTCTTTATCAAAATCGAGGCCGTCGTGGCCGATGTCACAGGTTTCCCTGAATCCTGGAACCGCACTCATAAGTATTTATATTTTGCTTTTACCTCTTTAAACAGTTGTGTACTCCGAGTTTGCGGATTTAATCTTTCTCGTTTTGCAGCTGTTGATTGACCTCTTCAGTTGGTGGTGCATCTTGCTGACTGGGTCAGACAAGTCCTCCCCTGAACTGCAGGGATTCGTGATTAGTCGAGCTTCTGGCAGAAGTTCAAGACGGTCCTCCCCTCGACAGATAATTTCTTCTTTTGGTCAATGCTACATTTGTACTTGCCTATTTTATCGTGCTTACTTTTTTATAATTATTCTAGGTTCTGTCAGGGGGGCTTTTAGAAAGAACGTGGCTTCGACGCTTTCTTTTAGGAGGAGGAGGGGTGCCACTCCCTCCACTTCTGCCTCTAGTTCAACTTTCATGCCCTCTATTCCCTTGGCTCCTCCCCGTATCGAGGATGAGGAGGTTTCTCCACACTATGCGAATCTGAGGCCTAGGAAACGGAAGGTCGTAGATGTGGGAGACAACATACACGATGGCAATTGATCTGTCGCGAACCTCTCTTGAGGCCATGGATCACGGCCCCGTAGTAACACCGACCGAGGGGGATATACGGGTAGCATCATAGGTGCCTGACTTGGCGGAACTTTACTTTGCTACTTTCCCTCGACCTAACGAGGTGGTTGAGAATGCAGCTAAGGATGCTCCTGCTCATCCCAGGTGCGAAGAGGCCTCATCTTCTGGGCCAGTTCTAGAAGATTCCCTCGTTGACAAAGGGAAAAATCTAATGCCCACCGAACAGGAAGATGAGCGGGTTGAGCATGATGGTGAGGACTCTAGCTCTGACCTTGACCTTGAGGACCTTGAGATGATCGATAGCGGGACTACTCAGGTCGATGTTAGGGTAGAAGGGAGGTCACGGACCATTACAATTCACGTGAATCCTGATTTGCTGAAGGATACTAAGGACGTGGTTAATGCCCTCGGCCCCTTCTATTCTAAAGCCGAGTACGAGACTTTCCAAGGGCTGAGAGACAACACCCTGTTAAAGAGCATCGCCGACCTCGCTCTAAGGGTAAGTTCCCTCTTTTTTCATTCTCTTTTCTTTGCTTTTGTTTGCTTCTAAGTCTTCTTCTTACTTTTCTTTGGTTTTCAGACCATCATCTTGGAGATCGAGAGTGTGTAGAGAGAGAAAAAAAGAAAGGAGATTTACAAGAGATTGCAGACTAAGTACGGATAGTTCCACGAAAAGTACAGGGAGGCTTAGAGGCGGCTTCGTGAGGAGGGCATCGTGTCTGCTTTGCGGGAGGATTTTAAGAAGAAGGATGAGGAATTTCTCGCATCGATGGAGCGGTTCAGCGTTCACACGGGCGCTTTAAGGAGAAAGGAAGAAGAGATCGATCCGAGCAAGGGAGTGGAGGCCTAGTGTAGCGACCTTCAGAGCCAAGTCGACCAACTGCAAAGTTAGTTGAACAGGTAGCAGGTTGAGATAGACGCTCTCAGGGGGGAGGTCACTGAAAAGCACCAACTTCTCGTGGAGTCAGAGTCCTCCCGAATGGAGACTCGAATGGGATAATGTTCAGTCGAGAGCTGAAGCTAAGGAGGCTAGGCTCGATGAGAGGACCAGCGAATTGGAGAAAGAGAAGTCTGATTTTCTTGAGCAAATTTCTGCTATTGAGGGCGAGAATGCCCGATTGCTCGAACGACCCTCTACGTCCCACGCCTCTGAGTTTCCTGCTATTCCCCGAGAGAAGTACGGGGAGTAGATCCTCGCCGAAGCTCGAATAGATGTGATTAGCAAGTTGAATCAGACAAGCTTTATCTTTGAGACGACCACTGAGGAGGTCCAGGTCAAAGCTCGTGAAGCTCGGTTGGCCTGTAGCTATGACCCTGCCACACCTTAGCCCGCTACCGAGGAAGACGATGAGGGAGGTGTTGACCAGCTCGCGGATAGTACTTGGTATGATTCTGCTTATGGTCGAGGCGAAGAAGGAAAGGACGACAGAGATCAGGGTGGCGATGCCACTAAATATTTGGCTTTTGTTTTGCTTACCTTTTTGTTATCCTCCTTTTGTCGGCATTTTCATGCACCTTTGTAAAGAATCTTTCATGAATATAGAAGTCGGTTTTTGTTTTCGTATGTACCTTTTTATCTTTGTGCATTCTTGTTTTTTGTACTTGTATTTTGCTTATGTACTTTCTTCATTGTTATTTTCTATCCGAGATGCAGCCAAGAACCGATAAGTGTTGTTCGAGCTGTTCAAACTTACCTTTGAGTTAAATCGAGGACGAGGGACGATAGGTGTTGTTCGAACTGGTCGAACACACCTTTTAGTTAGGTTGAGGCCGAGGGTTGATAAGAGTTGTTCGAACTTGTCAAATCACACCTTTTAGTTAGGTCGAGGCCAAGGGTTGATAGGAGTTGTCCGAACTGGGCGAACATACCTTTTTGTTAGGTTGAGGCCAAGGGCCGATGGGAGTTGTCTGAATTGGCCGAACGCACTTTTTCGTTTAAGTTGTGGCCGAGGGCCGATAGGAGTTGTTCTAGGTGGTCGAATGTACCTTTTTGTTTAAGTTGTGACCGAGGGCAGGTAGGAGTTGTTCGAGCTGGTCGAACGTACCTTTTCATTTAAGTTATGGCCGAGGGCCGATAGGAGTTTTTCGAGCTGGTCGAACGTACCTTTTCATTTAAGTTGTGGCCGAGGGCCAATAAGAGTTGTTCGAGCTGGTCGAGCGCACCTTTTCAGGAGAGAAATTTCAATGAACGTGTATCTTATTTACTTCAATATCATTGCTTCGATTACATCATTTCGCCCTGAGAAAATTTTTTGAGAAAATTACAAGTTTTGAGTGTTGGCTGGCGTTCCAATCCCAGTCCCGGTCCCAGTATATGTTGTCCCTTCATTTTGTTCTCATGTACTCCAACTCGAAGTCTCCCGTTTGTTGCCTCGTTAAAAACCTTCTTGAGAAAACCTTATTGTGACAAAACTCAAGTGAGGAAAAAAGAGTACGAATTAAGGGGCATTTCTTATTTTTTAGAAGTTGAAGTATTTGAGGTGACTGATGTTCCAATTGTTTGGTAGGATATTCCCTTCCATAGTTTCCAATTGGAATTAAACCTTGCCTGCCTTGCCTACGATTTTGTACGGTTAGTCCCAATTGGCTCCTAATTTGCCTTCTCGTGGATCTCTTCCTGCTTGAGTCTTGGCTTTGAGCACGTAGTCCCCGATTTTGAGTGATCGTATCTTGGCCCTTTTGTTTTAGTAGCTTTCTTCTTGTTGTTTCTATGCGACCATTCTTATATATGCCATGTCTCGTTGCTCTTCGACCTCGTCGAGGTCTTGTTTCCTATTCTCGTCGTTGCCGATGCTGCTTTCATTGGAGTAACTTAGGCTGGGTTTTCCGACTTTGAAAATTATGATCGCTTTCGTTCCGTAGATTAAGGAGTAAGGTGTTTCTTCTATGCTCATTTTGGGGTTGTCTGTGCGCCCACAATACTTCTTGGAAAATTTCTGGCCAGTCCCTTGGCCTCCTCGAGTTTCTTCTTCATGATGTTTAAGACAGACTTGCTGGAGGACTCTGCCTGCTCGTTGCCAGCTGGGTAATAAGGAGTTGAAAGTATCCTTTTGATGTGCCATTTTTCAAGAAACTATGTGGTTTTTCTTCCCGTGAACTGGGGCCCGTTGTCGCAACTTATTTGTTTATGTAGGCCGAATCGGCAGATGATGTTTTTTCCTTATGAAGGAGATTACCTCTTGCTCGCGAACTTGGGCGAGTGCGCTTGCTTCCACCCATTTAGAGAAATAGTTAGTTAAAACTAAAAGGAATTTAACATTACCTCGTCTTGGCGGAAGCGGTCCCACAATGTCCACTCCACATTTAATGAATGGCCATGGAGAGGTGACAGAGTGGAAGTGTTCTCCTGCTTGGTGGATTATTGGGGTGTATTTTTGACACTACTCGCATTTCTTCACAAATTCCAGGGCGTCTTTCTTCATGGTGGGCCAATAATATCCAACCCGTATGAGACACCCGACAAGTGCTCGGTTACCGGAATGACTGCCGCAGTGGCCTTCATGGACTTCCTCGAGAACGCGTTGGGTATGATTTAGGCCCAAAATTTTTGCTAGGGGGTCGCCGTACATCTGCTTGTACAAGTCACAATAAAGGAGGTTGTATCTAGCGGCTTGCATTCTCAGCTTCATGGCTTCTTTTTTGTCGTTTGGGAGCGTACCATCCTGCAAATTGTTTATAATACAATTGTGTCTCTCCCAGGTTAAGTTTACAAATTTTACCTCACTGTGGTCTAATGCCAAGCTGAGTATATGTACCATGCTCTTATCCCTAGGAGTAATGCTTTTTGTGGCGGCGGCCAATTTAGCGAGGTCGTCTGCTTCGACGTTCTGAGTTCGTGGAATTTGGTCGAGCTGGCATTCGTCGAATTTGGGTAGCAATTTGTATATCTTGGTCAAGTACTTCTGCAATCTCTGCTCTTTGATTTGGAAAGTCCCAGTAACTTGGTTGAACGAGCTGAGAATCGCAGTTTAGCTTAAACGCCTCGCCCCGTACTCGAGTGCTATTCTCAATCTCGCAATTACGGCCTCATAATCAGCCTCGTTGTTAGTCATATCTGGGCATCTTATTGATTGGCGAACGACTTCACCATTGGGAACCTCGAGCACGAGTCCCAGTCCGGATCTGCCGGCGTTGGGCACGCCATCGGCATGTAGGACCCAGAGGTCCTATGTTCGGTGAGAAGCTTGAGTGGCTTTTTTCTCAATCTCAGGTCTCGCTTTGACACTAAGTACACGACAAAGTCAGTGACCACTTGTGATTTTATTGCTGTGCGAGGCTAATAAGTGATGTTGTGTTCACTTAATTCAATTGCCCACTTGGCTAGCCTCCCCGACAACTTGGGTTTGTGCAATATGCTTCTTAAAGTGAAACTGGTGACGACCGAGATTGGATGGCACTAGAAGTATGACCTAAGCTTTCGTGAAGCTACGACAAGGGCCATGGCTAGTTTCTCGAGGTGAGGATACCTCGTCTCGGTGTCGATAAATGTTTACTAATATAATAAATTGGAGATTGCGTACCTTTGTTTTCTCGAATAGGACTGCACTTACTACTACTTCTGAAACAGTGAGGTAGACGAGGAGATGCTCCCCGGGCTCGGGCTTTGAGAGAAAATGTTGTGACGACAGGTATCCCTTGAGTTCTTTAAATGCTTGTACACATTCGAGCATCCATCGAGGCCGTTATCCTTTTTGAGTATATTTAAAACCTATAGCACATATCAGATGACCTCGAGATGAACCTAGACAGGGCGGCAATTCGACCTGTCAGCCTCTGGACTTGTTTCTAGTGGTTAGATGTTCTGATATCCCGTCGATGGCTTTAATCTCATCTGGGTTGACCTCGATTCCTCGCTGTGATACCAAGAAACCCAAAAACTTACCCGAAGTTACGCTAAACGCGCATTTCTTGGGGTTCAGTTTCATCCTGTATTTAATAATATTTTGAATGTTTCCTTTAAATGGTCGATGTGATCCTAGACCCTTAAGGATTTAACTGACATGTCATCGATGTATACCTCCATGGTTTTGCCAAGCTAGTTCTTGAACATCTTTGTGACCAGTCATTGATAGGTAGCTCCCGCGTTCTTCAACCGAGTTTTTAGTCAAAATTGTCCCTTATCTTTAAGAGTAGGTCTAACTTTGTCCTTTAACTATTTCCCTGAGCATCTTTAATCCCTTAAGTTTGCTAAAGTGGAGCACCTCTAGTCCTACTAACAGAACTTGATTAAAAACTAACGCTGATTATCACCATACCACATGCCAATCACGTAACTCTTGTTAAAAGCCAAGCGGTGAAACAACTAAACCCATTCTCGATTTTCCAATTTCATAGTCACCATTCACCCTACACCTCTGAAGAAAAGCTTGGATTAAAGGAAATGCAAGAAAATTAAGTTTTATGTAGTCCTTCACTCCTTCTATAATCATACAAAGACTACTTCAACTTATTTCTACACAAACAACCTATTACCATAGAATCTGGACTAGGCGGCGGTACTAAAATCCATATATAGGTGTGTGAAATTTTTAAATCAAAGAAAATTTTGAAAAAGGAAAGCCAGATTGCACACAAAATCAGTGCCACAATCTCATCCAAATAAACACAAAGAAAACCCACACAAAATGCGAACAATAAATATTCATCAGTGGCAGTATCACAACGTTTTCAATAGCATTATCAATTTCCATGCCATAGTATCATCAAACTTCGACTGCCATCTCAATTTAATCCATGTTGTCGCTTCGAACGGATTGAATCCATAGGGTTCCTTGGATACTTCAATTTTCTTTTTGATTCTCCGCTCAATGAAGCTTTTTTCATCGGAATAAGGTTCTGACGGGCTGAATTGGGTGAGGAATAAGGAAAGGGGTATATGTTTACTGCTTGTCTTTATTTTTCTTACTGGTCACGTGAGATGCTCATGGAATCGCCGTTAGTTTTTACAAGAGTTAACCAAATTTTGTTAGTAAGACTAAAGGTGCTCCATTTTAGCAAACTTAAGGGATTAAAGATACTCAGGGGAATAGTTAAAGGACGAAGTTAGACCTACTCTCAAAGATAAGGGACAATTTTGGCTAAAAACAAATGGCATGCCCCTGTAGCAGTACGTTCCCCTTGTGTGTGATGAATATAGTTTTCTGTTACTCATCTTCCTCAATGAGTATCTGATTGTAGCCTGAGTAGGCGTCCGGGAAGTTCAGTAATTCATGTCCTGTTGTCGCGTCGATGAGTTGGTCGATGTATGGTAACGGGAATGAATCCTTCGGGCAGGCTTTGTTCAGGTCGGCGAAGTCCACACACATCCTCCATTTTCCATTCTTCTATTTTACCATTACCATGTTAGCGATCCACTTAGGGTATTTCGACTCCCTGATAGAGCAATTGGTCACTAGTTTTTCTACCTCCTCGTGGACGGCCTCGTTGATGGAGGGATTGAACTTGTGTTGAACTTGCCTTACCAGGGGAGAAGGGGTCGATGTTTAGCTTGTGCGTAGATATCTCCTTGAGGATGCCGGGCATATCTGCATGGTTAAAGGCGGACAAATCTGCGTTTGCTTTTAAAAATTGACTAAATTTACATGGGTCTCGGAGTTTGCAGCCGATGTAGGCTTTTTTGTTGGGGTCGCTGTGATCTAGTTGGACGGGATCGAGGTCCTCTATGGTCTGTCACACCTCCTTTTTGCTAATACACCCTGTGAAGGGTATAATAAAGGAATTTTTTCAATTAAAGGACAATCGAAACGGGATTCGTTTATTAAGAAGTTCAGAGTCGCCACTTGGGAGATTTATGGTGTCCCAAGTCACCGGTTTGAATCCCGAATCGAGGAAAAGGTTTGACTCTGTTTAACAGTCGCGAACCAGAAATCCGGGTAAGAAATTTTGTTAACCCGGGAGAAGGGGTTAGGCACTCCCGAGTTCCGTGGTTCTAGCACGGTCGCTCAACTGTCATATTCGGCTAAATTATCTGATTTTAATACATTTGAACCTATGTGCAATTTTAGATTATTAACCGCTATTATTCAATTTTTTAAAAGAATGTTGAACGTCGTTTAAAATATGTCTTTGGATCGCGTCACATGAAATGCACCCGTAATCCAAAACATATTTTATTCAACGTTTTGGGGATTTGAATTTGAGTCACATGAAATGCACACCCGATTTTAGGAAGGTAAGATTATTAAAATAACGCGCCTAAAGCAACTACGCATTTTTTTAGCTTTGCGAGGGCCATGGAAATTTGCTAAATGGCACGCCTCGAATTCTAAGGATTAAATTTAATTATCCGGAGGTCATGGATTATGGATTTGGTAGTGTGTTTTAAATGTGGAAAAGTGGGCTAGCTTATTAAAAAAACGATGGGCCAGATATGTTATTTAGAGAAAGGTCTGCCGCACTTTAATTACTACTCAATCGCTCGTGGGCCTAGCAGAACAAGAAAATTTGGTTCATGTGCGATAAAGACTGGCCTACAAGTTTGATATGGGCTTACTCATTCTTATATCTTTTACAGCCCAAATGCCTTAATCAAATTCACAGGTGGAATCAAATAAACCAATCAAATTTTATTTCCAAGTTTTATTGGACTAAACAGAGTACTAAGATTCATGCAAGCAATTAAGAAAATGTTTCAAAACAACAAACTAGCAACAAGCAGGAACTCGAGCAACAGTACATATTTCTCAAGTGCAAAATTAGCTCAAATAAAATCATATACACCCGTTTTCCAGCTCAAATGATGACTTCAACATTGAATAAACTCCCACAAGATCTAACAGACATTTTACCAAACAGATTTCATACAATAGACACTCAACCATAAATCCATCTCAGTTATCAGATTTAAAAGATGAAACGGAAATAGGCACCAGAAACTTACACAAACAGAGCAACGTTTTTCTGATTAATCGAATCGCGGCAATAATATGGACTGAAACAGAGTAACGGTTACAACCGAAAATCAACACAGCTTCAAACGAATCGGCAAAATCGAACCAGAATCTCGGATCGGAACAACAAACCACACCTCGCATAGAAACTTTGATTACGCAGCAATCGCACCTCCAAATGGAAATCACGAACTGCGTGTGTGTGTGAATGAAACTCGAACAAAAGGGTCGTTTGGTTTCTGCGATTGGTTCTGTTCGTTGGTCGTGGCTGTGGGTTATGGGTGAAGCTACGTTGAAGATACAGGGGTGGTCGATGGGCGAAGATGAGGCAAAGACGAAGCAGAATTAAAATCAAAGCACAAGTTACTGGAAAATGCCAATTGGAAACGGCAGTAATTAAAGCCAATCAACCAAAAATTTAGAAGTGTCAGAATTTTTGTTCTCTTCGTTAGGTCTAGGAATTGAAAGTCACTGGAAAATGCCGTCTTTTTTATCTCTAGCGTTAGCTCCTAAGACGAGAACGGCGGATTCGTTTTTGCAGAGTGTTTTAGGAGTGTTTTTGTGTATATGGTGTGTTTGTGGTGTTGGGATTGAAAACTTAGGGTAGGGTTTCTATAATTGGGTATTTTATATGGAAGTGGGAAGGGATGATGGCCATTGGATTAGAAGAAAAATAGATGGCTAGGATTAAATCTTGCACTTAAATGGGCTAATGGGTTGGGAAGAATGGGCTAAGGGTAATTGGGTTGGACCATGTCTTTTTGTGTCTCAATTTTGGGCTAAGAAGACTCCAAAAATTATTATTCAAAATCATAGCTAAATTCCTTTAATATAAGATTACTATACTACATGATGCAAAAATAAATTCTAATTAATTAAACTAAACTATATTAAAACATGAAACTATTATACATATATCTTTTGTATTTTCTAAGATTATATAAAGGTAAAAATAAGGTACTATTTTTGTATATTTTTTACTTTATGAAAGGTGCATAAAATAAAATATTTTTTTTTGTAATTTTCATTTTCTTGTATTAAAATAACGTAAAAGAGTAAAACTTAGTTGAAATAGCTATATTAGGCCTAGATTAAATATTTACATGCTAAAATATAAAAAATATTGGGGAGGGTCAAAAATCGCATGTCTACAGCTGCCCCTCTTTGATTGGAAATACGAAGCATTTCCAGACAAAGAACGACTAGACAGGTTTTTTGACCCGACCCTTATTTAAAGAGACCAAAAGCTAAAAGAAAAGAGAGTGTGACCGAGCCCTGGTATCTGAGCTGCCTACATATCCTTGACTATAAAGGAATCAGGCCACGTGTAGTTCAGAAGTGAGTGAAGTGATGGAGTACCGAGGTGGAGAGCCGGTCGAGGTGCCTTTCCGTCGAGGTTCCGATCCGTGGTCATGTTATTACATCAAAATCAAAAATAAATGAAAAAGACTAGCTAAGCCTGTCAACTACGAGTTACAAGATTCCTATCTATAAGTCTTCTGAAGCTTGATCTTGAGTCTTGAATGGTTCTTCATGCAGACTTTAGATTTGAACCTTGACCCTTGCTAGTTGCAGGTGCTAGCTCGTTCTTCTTCAGATTTTCGAATCAAGACCGGACATGCAGTGCTTGTGACCTCGGCCATGTCTTGAGCAACCCACATCTTTCATCAATTTCTGCATTTGGATTCATTTCTTGCCTTTCTTTTTTCTTTCCACTTCCTTTGTTGCTGAATTGAACTGTGATCTGAGATGTTTTGCCCTTTCTCCGAGTGATGCCTGACCGCTGAACTTGAATGTATTCCTCTGTTCTTCAGGCGGGTTCCTGATTGCTGTATTGAACGGTATTCCTCTGTTCTTCAGGCGGGCTCCTGATTGCTGAAACTTGAAATGTATGCCTCTGTTCTCCAGGAGGGCTCCTGACTTCAACAAAATAGACAAAAACCAAAAAAATCTCTTGCCCCAGTTTGGTGACTGGGCATCATATTACCAGACATTAATAAGAATTTGAAAACTAAAACTTGAATTGTAATACCTCTGTTCTCCAGGCGGGCTCCTAACTGCTGAAACTTGAAATGTATGCCTCTGTTCTCCAGGCGGGCTCCTGACTTCTGAAACTTGAAATGTATGCCTCTGTTCTCCAGGCGGGCTCCTCTGTTCTCCAGGCGGGCTCCTGACTGCTGAAACTTGAAATGTATGCCTCTGTTCTCCAGGCGGGCTCCTGATTGCTGAAGCCTGAAAAGTATTCCCTTGTTCTCCAGGGTGGGCGCCTGATTGCTGAACTTGAAAAGTATTCCCTTGTTCTCCAGGTGGGCTCCTGACTGCAACAAAATAAACAAAGAAAATTTTCTGCCCCAGTTTGGTGACTGGGTACAGCATGTTATCAAATATTAAAAATTAAAAGCTAAAATTTGGATTGTACTTCCCTTGTTCTCCAGGTGGGCGCCTGACTGCTAAAAGTTGAAAAATATTCCCTTGTTCTCCAGGTGGGCTCCTGACTGCAACAAAATAAACAAACAAAGAAAATTTTCTGCCCCAGTTTGGTGGACTGGGAAGATTTGGGAGTTGTTAGCAAAATATAGATCACCTAAGCTATTGATGCAATGATAAGAGTAAAACTAAAGACTTCATTGGAATGTACGTCTCTTGTGAGTAAAACCAAGGACTTTTGACTAGTAAATTCATCAGACTAGGTCTTCTATCTTAGGAGAAAGATTCATCAGACTAAGATTTTAGCTCCTAGGAGAAAGTTCATCAGACTAGGTTTTCTATCTTAGGAGAACAATTCATCGGACTAAGATTTAGATCCTAGGAGAAAGTTTATCAGACTAGGTTACTATTTTTTGTTATCTTAGGAGAAAGATTCATCAGACTAAGATTTTGATCCTAGGAGAAAGATTCATCAGACTAGGTTTTCTATCTTAGGAGAACAATTCATCAGACTAAGATTTTGATCCTAGGAGAAAGATTCATCAGACTAGGTTGTTTATCTTAGGAGAACAATTCATCAGACTAAGATGTCGATCCTAGGAGAAAGTTCATCAGACTAGGTTTTCTATCTTAGGAGAAAAATTCATCAGACTAAGATTTAGATCCTAGGAGAAAATTCATCAGACTAGGTCCCCCTTTTTTCTTTTTTTTTTTTTCCTTTTTTTTGTTTTTGGTATCTTAGGAGAAAGATTCATCATACTAAGATTTTGATCCTAGGAGGAAAAAATGTGAAAAGCAATGGCAGCATTTTATGCACGCTAACAAGACAGGCAAGGGCGAAGATTTGAGAAACTTCCCTTTTGTCGGCTCTCCTCTTCTTCCTTTTCTTTTCNTGCGTCTCCTAGTGGTTAGTTTAAATGACCAAGACTAGGAAGTGCGTCTCCTAGGGGTGAAAACTTCAGTGACTAAAACTAGGAAGTGCGTCTCCTATGAATGAACTATCAGCCTAAGAAGTGCATCTCCTATGAATGAACTCTTAATTTAGGAAGTGCGTCTCCTATGGGTGAAAGTTCAATGACTCAAACTAGGAAGTGCGTCTCCTAGGGGTGAAATTTCAATGACTACAAAAATATAACCTACCCAAACTAGGAAGTGCATCTCCTAGGGGTGAAACTTCATTGATGCAAACTAGGAAGTGCATCTCCTATTAATGAACTCTTAATTCCTGAAAGACCCAGACTAGGAAGTGCGTCTCGTAAGGGTGAAATTTCAATGACTCAAGCTAGGAAGTGCGTCTCCTAGGAATAAACTTAAATGACCCAAAACTAGGAAATGCGTCTCCTAGGGTTGAAACTCAATTTAGGAAGTGCGTCTCCTAAAATATAACCTACCCAAACTAGGAAGTGCGTCTCCTAGGGGTGAAACTTCAATGAATCAAACTAGGAAGTGCGTCTCCTATGAACTCTTATTTCTTGAAAGACCCAGACTAGGAAGTGCGTCTCCTAGGGGTAAACTCTTAATTTAGGAAGTGCGTCTCCTAAACAGTATAACCTGAAAAACCTAGACTAGGAAGTGCGTCTCCTAGAGATGAAACTCTTAATTTAGGAAGTGCGTCTCCTACAGGTATATTCTGAAAGACCCAGACTAAGAAGTGCGTCTCCTAGGGGTGATATCTCAATAGCTTTTGCGTAAGCAGAATTTGGGCATTACACTTGGAAATATCAAGCTTCCAACCATAGCTTCCGTCCCTGTTTCAGACAAAGAAACTTGTGAGTTTAAACATGGTGGTTGGTTTGTGGCCTTGACTTTGCGGCGATTGCTCCTTCACTTGCTATGATAACTTTGATTTCACTTTGAAAGACGTTACTTGCTTATTCACTAACCAATTTCTCTGTTACCCTTATCGCAGAAAATACCTCTTCTCCGTTCAGACCCAATACCCTCTATTTGTTGCGTTGCATGAACTGGTGCCTCCCCAATCTTTGTGTCTCATATGAACCCCAAAGCACGTCTATTGCCCCCACTCCGTGTATATGATGTCCTTTCTTGACTTAACCATTGACCTTGGCCCTAGGGTCTATTGCTCTTTGATTTCTGCTTGGAAGATTTTGTTCGTCACTGGTTTACCACCTTTTGTCAATCCTATCACAGGAAATACCTTTGATCTGTTCACCCCAATCCTTTATCTGTTGCTTTGTTCATGAATTGATATATACCAAGCCTTTGCATTTCACAAGGATCCCAAAGCTTGTTGATTGTTGCCAACTCAGTGTGCTTGCTGTTCTTTCCTAACTTATGACGTTTTAATGTGCTAACTAGATCGCGTTTTGTGCAATTGGAAAGCTGGTGGCAAATTTTGAAGTCATTTCTCACTTGTGTTGACCGAATAGACTCAGGATGAGGAAGTAAACAAGACGAAATGAACAGAGTAGAGGACAATGGAAAGAGATGATTCCTAACAAGAAAACTACAACGTAGAAACCTATCGGATGTGGATACCAACTCTACTGACCATGACATGCACCTGCGACCTATTCTGTTAAGCAAATCTGATGTTCAGCTGTTGTTGTACCTTTTTGCCGTGAAACTGGGCTTCGATGCTCCGCCTATCCAATTTGATTCACAATGCTTATTCGACTTGTAGTGCCCGAAGGGTTTTCACCATCAAGCCTCTCTCATTTCGTTCTTTCTCTCGACTTACAGTCGCCTCAAGGTGACCGTGAAGGTTTTCACCAATAAGACTCTCTCATTTTCGATTTCTCTCAACTCACTTTGCCTCATGGTGCCTGTGAGGGTTTTCACCAATAAGACTCTCTCATTTTCCTTATTTTTCTGCTTGTCCCGGAGTGTTGCCCCTGACATGAATCACTTATGCTTGCTCGTCTTGGAACTTCTTGAAGACTGATCGGAAGGTCTTTCTTTGGACCGTAATGTGGGCTTTGGGATAGGGTGAGAAAGAAAGGGTATCAAAGGCTCAAAACAATTCAACATGGGTTCAAAATTACAACTTTCGGAATCAGATTTCTCACAACAACCACAACTTCTGCCCCGGTTTCTTTCTTGGGGACTTTTGGATTTTTATTTTGGTGTGACTGAACCTCAGGGAAAGGCTGCCTACGTACCCTTTCGGGATCAAGTCGAACGTAGTTCAGGTCATAAAATTACTTCGTTGTTGCGATCTTTCCCTTTCCACTTTTCCTTTTCTTTCTTTTCATTTCTTTTCTTTTCCTTCTTTTTTTCTGTTTCTTTTCTCTTCTTTTCCTTCTTTTCTTTTCTCTTCTTTTTTCTTTTTTTTTCCTTTCTTTTCTTTTCTTTTTCTTTTCTTTTTCCTTTTTCACTGTTTTTCTCTTGTTTCTCCACTTTCTTTCTCCGCCCGGGCTTACGAGTTTTATTATTGATTCTGAAAGAGGGGTATGCAAGAAAATAACCGAGGCTCAAAGGGTTAACAAAGGATAAAGTTTTGGATAGCAGAACAAAATGCCTTCGTCATTCCAATCTCCAAAACATGCCAAGTACAAACTACACAATTAAACAAACATGGGAAAAACATACGTAACATCTTTTGATTGCACCAGAATTACTAACCATATCCACATATTTGCCTTCTACATTTGTCGATTACCTAGCACCATTGGATAACAATCTCGGTACCATGAACGGCCCCTGTAGACTTGGGGCAAACTTGCCTTTGGTTTCAAACCAATGTGGCATGATGCATTTCCACAGTATTTCTTTATGTTCCGTCTGACCAGTTTCACACAATTTGGGCTCGAAGAGATTTCAAAATCCCTCGACTGTCCTTACATCTTCAACATTGTCTTATTGCTTCTTTACTAAACTGACTTTTAAAACCAGGCTGAGAATTATGCGTGCATGTCATGTCACCAGAACCAGCATGAAAAGAATTGCAAAAGGAGAAAGGAACTAGATAAAATGACTAGAAATGGCGGGAAACAGAGAATTGCATTAGACTGACGGTGAAAGGGTTAAACAACGAAACAAGCAAACTAGACTAGAGTTACAACCCTTGAACAAACCCAAACAGCACTACACAAGCTATTACGCCTAAGCAAACAAGGCAAAGTGAACAGATAGAAGGGTTTGAGTCACAAGACAATATCCGGGTTACAACCCTGAAAATAACCCGGACAACAAAAATGACAACAAAATAAACCACCAAGACTCCTCTTCAGCTAGCCAAGAGATGGAGCGTCTTTCCAATTACCAAGCACGACACCTTAGCCACTGGGTTCCACATCAATATTGCCAAAACCATTAACAACTTCATTATCATTAACTTCAGTCAGCAAGTTCCCAAGAGGATTCGCATGCTCTCTGTCACTGTCATTGATCACAATTACCCCTTCTTGAACCATTCTTTCTATTTCCCTTTTCAAAGAACGACAATCTTCAATGCTATGCCCTTGGACATTAGAGTGGTACATGCATCGTACAGTAGGATCAAAGCCTTTTGCATGTGGGTCTGGAGTATAGCCGAGGAGCGGCTCAATCAAGCCAGAATGCCTTAACTTTTCAAACAAGCTCGTGTATGACTCCCCAATTGGCGTGAAACTATTTCCTTTCCTCTGTTCTTTTCCCTGCCCCTGTTTTCGAGGGTTGTTGGGTGCTCGAAAATGTTGTGAAGGCAAGAAGGCATTATGCGGCGCTGGTGCTCGCCATAGGAAGTGACCTGATGGTTGGACATATGATCGGACATTGTTCGGAGGATAATACTGAGGTGGATTATGTGGAGCTCGGGGATAGGTTTGGGGTTGGGGTCGAGTTTGGTTGTAATATGGTGATGGGTCCCTGGACCAGACTCTTGATTCAACTACTGCCACATCTTCTTTCTTTTTCTTTTTCACTACCCCTCCAGTGCTGCTCTGGATAGCCTGGGTAGTTGCCTTGATTGCAGAATAGCTCATGATTTTGTTGGACTTAAGCCCCTCCTCCACCATACTTCCCATTTTCACTACTTCGTTGAAGGATTTTCCTACTGCTGACACCAAGTGACCATAGTAGGTTGGCTCCAAAGCCTGAAGGAAATAATCAACCATCTCATTCTCTTTTATTGGAGGATCAACTCTTGCTGCCTGCTCTCTCCACCGAAAACCATACTCTCTAAAGCTTTCTCCGGGCTTCTTCTCAATTTTAGTCAGTGACAATTTCGAGATTATACTGAAAATGACATACAAATGCTTGAGCCAGGTCATCCCAGGTGTACCATCGGGCATGGTCCTGTCGTGTGTACCACTCCAACACTGCTCCACTTAGACTTTGACTAAAGTAAGCCATAAATAACTCATCCCTTCCTCCAGCTCCTCTCATCTTGCTACAGAATCCCCTTAAGTGGGCCACCGGATCACCATAGCCATCATATAAGTCAAACTTGGGTAGCTTGAATCCTGCTGGTAACTGGACATCGGGAAACAAACACAAATCCTTGTAAGCCACACTGAATTGGCCACCCAATCCTTGCATGTTCCTGAAGGATCGCTCCAGGCTTTTTACTTTTCGAAACATCTCTTCCTGTTCCGGATTCTTAAGCGGCTTGTCAGTTTCCACCGGGAGCTCAAAGTGAGGGGTGTAGGAATATGGCTCAGGAGCTTTAAAGGTAGGCTTAGGAGGGTAGTACTGGCTGTCGTGAGTTTGAAACAATGGCTTACTGGAAGATCTATGCAATGTGGCAGGTGGAGTCGCCACAAAGACAGGGATGATTGGTGGAGGAAGGTTTTGTTTGGGTAGTGGAGCTTGGGGAGGATAGGAGGTGGTGCCATAACTCTGTTGGTAGATAAGGGAAAGTTGGCGAGGAATTCACAGTATGAGGCTCCTGGGATTGAGACAAAGGCGGGATATATGCTGGATTAGCAGGATAAACTGGCGCCGGCTGACCCTTAGCCCAGGCCTGATGCATCTCGGCCATCTGCTGCCTCAACTTATACATCTCTTCCCTCATTGCTTTGACATCCACCACGTCTACCTCTTTTGACGGGTCCATGATACTGGTATCTGATTCGTGGCCTGTCATGTTCAGTTTGTTTTTTGACCGGGTGTTGTAGGAATGGGTTGCCAGGATGCCAACCAACTAAACCACCTGCTTGGGCTCATCATCAACAACAACAACTTTGTTAGCAGTTAGAGCGTTAACAGATAGATAACCGCACATTTGAGGCATGAATGCACCTAAGCAGTTAACCATTTCTATTATGACTTCTCTTGGTTGCATGCGTCATCCCGGCTTTCATTTTTCTTTATTTGCCATGCCTTCCTCTCATTCTTCCCTCGTGTTTTCCATTGTTTGTTTCTTGCCTTTCCCTTTTTTCTTTTGCTTTTCTATCTTATTTTTCCCTCTTTTGTTTTTTCTTTTGCCTTGGTTTTTCCTTGTTCCTATTCGCTCCTTTCCTCAAAATTGTTTTTCCGCTCTTTTCTTTCCTTTGTTCACTTTTTATTTTCTCTCGTGTGCTTTTATTTGGTTTCCCATTTTCTTTTGTTTTTCTTTCCCTCTTTTGATTTTCTTTCCTTTCTTGTTTCTCCCCTTTTCATTTAGTTACGGTCGAATCCTATGGAGATTGCCTACGTATCACGACCCCGCGTGAATCAGACCAAGCGTAGTTCTTGCAAATAAATGCGAAAAATAAATGCGAAAAATAAGGAAATAATTTTTCCGGAATTTTTCAAATTTTCATTAATAACAACTGCGATTACAAAGCTACCAAACTATTTGTTGTTCTTTTCCTCAAAATGGATAGTACAAAACTAGACTCAAAAGCAGAAATACATACTCGATTATCTCGGAATACATCAAAGCTTCAAATCCTGGGGCCCGCGGGGCATCTCTCGGCATCGCTGCAGGCCTGCATGCGAGACCCTTTTGCAACTGATCCAGATCGTTCATGACCTGACGAACGAATATCATCACGGAAGCAAAGAATGTGGTACGACCCATCCGCTCACCAGCTTGGCACTTCATGGCAATGTAGTTGGCAATGTTTCTGATTCTTTCCCTGATTTGGCCCTTTTCTTGGAGTAGCCGACTTATCTGCTGAGTATGAGCCTCTAGTACCTGAGAATCCTGGAGGTGAAGGTCTTGTAACAATTTTATTTCCTTTTCCATCTCAGCGATTAACCCATAACACTGTTCTCTCTCGGCCCGAAATTCTTTGTCCTGCCGAGCTGCCTTTTCTTCAAGAGTATTCATTTTTCTTTTCATGTTAGCAATGGTTCCCTCATAGTTCTTCTTCATTTGTTTTACAAACTGGGCCCTTTCCTCGGTCTTCTTCGCCCATTGTGCCCGAAGTTTTGCCACGTTTCCCTCGGATTTTTCCAATTCCTCCTGACAGTCCAAAACTTGTTTCTTCAAACCTTTTATCAATCTCTCGCCGGATAGACTCCTTTCCCGATTCCTGGCATCTATTTTTATTTGCTGAATTTGGGCTTTGAGAGCTTCATTCTCTTGGGCCAATTTCTTCTTATCACCTTCGTCGGCTGCGGCCTGCAAGGTGTTTTCAAACCGGAGCTCCTGAACTTGTTTTTCCAACGCTCCTATTCGGGCCCTGTACTCCTTTTCCTTGGCTAACCAATCCCATTGCACCTGGGCCTCGTTAGTGAATTATTGTACGTGCGGCCTTTTGGCGGGTCTCTCGGGGATTTGAAATCTTTTACCAAACCAAACCAAGTATTTGGGATCTACCTCACCTCTGGCTCGGTCCTGTACTATAGTCTTGGGTTAAAGGTACCTGCACTCATTCCATATCTTTCGAATTCTGCCTTCAGGGAATGCAGCTTTCGGGCCTAACTCGATGACTTGCTCACTCAGGTCTTCATCGTTGTGCACTGTCTGGAATCTTCCAAATTGCCGCAGAACTCGGTAAGGAGCATAAGGCTGTATGCTTCGAATACCCATAAAAAGAATATAAGGGAACTCCGCTGAGGTGTATACAGCTTCAGTAGCAGGAAGCCATCTATAAGCCCATTCAACTTTATCTGCGGTCAAGGATCTTAAGCATGACGACCAAGCCTCAGTACCCTCAGGGAATTTAATACCTGTCACCCGGGTCTCGAATTCTGCAATATAACTCACTCCAGTTAAGTAGTTCATATAGCCTGTGCGATGACAGAGATGTTCCTGTATCCACAATTGTAATAGCAAATTGCAACCTTGAAAGAATTTCTCCCCTTCCCGACATTTGGTCAAAGCTCGGTACATTTCTGCTACAATTAGGGGAACCACTGTGCTAGTAGGTTTTTTCATGGCAACATCTAGCATCCCGACCAAGCCAAGGTCTATGTGACCGTCCTTTCTCTGACAAATTACCACTCCCAAAAAGGCCACCATGAAGGCTAATCCCCGTCGGGCTTCCCATTTGTCTTTATTTCCAGCATGTGTCAATCCCGTGTTTGGTTCCTCGAAACCTTTGGGGTTACCATACCGGTGATATAAGAAATGCAATGTACAACACCCTTCCGCCAAATTCGGGTCTTGAATATCCCGGCTGATGTTCAATAAATCCAAGAACCTATGAAGGGTTACCGGTCGTGGGGCAAGTGGGTATCTACCTCGGAGGTTCCCGTTGAGACCAGCGTATCCGGCAATCTCTTCTAATGTAGGTGTGAGTTCAAAATCTGAAAACCGGAATACATTACGGGTTGGATCCCAGAATGGTATCAATGCCTCAATAATATCTTTCCTTAGTTTGATGTTCAGCAAATCAACGAGACCACCCAAACTTTTGACCACGGTATCTCTGCTTCCTTTTCCCAAATCATGCCACCACATGTGAAGTTTCAAAGGGATCTCGCTCAGGATTGAGAAGGTTTCGATGTTACTTGAATCCATCCTGCACATTTATTAGGGGATTTTAATGACTTATTTTGAAAAATGGCTATTTGTGCAAAAATTCTTTATTTAGAAAACAAGGCTTGGATTTGCAAATACGGCCTTTCAGCACTTCTGGGAGGAAGATTTTAAGGCTGTGCCCGCAAACCATTTAAAAATGACTCAGGGTGGCTGTTCTTGCAAACATAGCCTTTCGGAGCCCTTTTGGGGACATTCGGCTTATTTTAAACAAGAATGGCGGCACCCGACTTATTTTGAAAAACATTTAAAGTCTTAGTATTTTTGGCTATTTTTGAAAAAGGGTGGTTGGACCCGATGAGGGTTGCCTACGTATCTCACACCCGGTGAGAATCAAACCAGCGTAGTTCGGGCAAATAAACCTAACTATTTTTGAAAATAAGACTCTTTTGTTTTTGTTAGCAAATACACCATTTCTGAAAGCAAAAAGTCATTTTTTGTGTTTTCTTGCTCAGTGGCAAACAAATTAATTCCTTTTCCATTGGTAAACAAATCAAACTAAAAAAAACTACTTTCTTCTCTTTTTTCATTTTCAAAAATCCGGCAGCATTTCGGTACTACTTGGACATTGGTTTTTCAAAACTAGCGGTTACCCTCACTTAGTCTCAACACTGCTTATTTCATAATTCACTCATTTAGACAAGCCGGTCAACATGCAAAGCCGAGCAAATAAATGCGCAAGTAGCATGTAAGATGCATCAGGATTGTCCATTATTTCAGGTCACCTATCCTAGACGGACCCAACCCCTGTGTTGAGTCCCCTAAGTCAAATGCACATGATGCGAACAAGCGTCCTACTAGGGATCTGGCATGAGGTTTTGTTCTTCTAGGTTTTAAACCCTAGGTTTATTGGTCTAGACCTGGCTTACCCGAGCGGACAACTCGAGCCGAGGGGGAGGCAGCGTACCGGGGATATAGAAGCTCCACCGGCTTTGCAACTTATCCAAACCTCGTTCTAAATGGGAAAAGACTCTAAACAGAAGAGAAGTTACACGAAGTGCACCCTTCTCCATGATGTAGAAGACTCAGAAAGAGGAAGGGATTCGCGACAGTTTATATACAATTCAACAAATATCAAAGCGGTAAAACATTTAGCACATAGCATGAAACATGTAGAAAAATCAGGTAAAGCCAAATATAACAATTTAACTGAGCTCGAATTCTTGAACCCTGAACTGAAATTCTGTGTTCTTTTCCCCAACAGAGTCGCCAGAGCTGTCACACCTCCTTTTTCACTTACTACACCCCGTGAAGGGTGTAATAAAGGAGTTTTTCCAATTAAAGGACAATCGAAACGGGATTCGTTTATTAAGAAGTTCAGAGTCGCCACTTGGGAAATTTATGGTGTCCCAAGTCACCGGTTTGAATCCCGAATCGAGGAAAGGGTTTGACTCTGTATTAACAGTCGCGAACCAGAAATCTGGGTAAGGAATTCTGTTAACCCGGGAGAAGGGGTTAGGCACTCCCGAGCTCCGTGGTTCTAGCACGGTCGCTCAACTGCTATATTTGGCTAAAGTCTGATTTTAATACATGTTATCCTATTGCAATTTTAGAATTGTTTAACTGCTTTTAATTAGTTTTTATGAAAGTGAACGTCATTTAAGAGCGTGTTTTTGGATCACGTCACATGAAATGCACCCGGATCCTTGACACCTCTTATTCAACGTTTTGGGATTTGGATTTGGGTCGCATGAAATGCACACCCGTATTTAAGAAGGTAAAATTGTTAAAAAGCGCGCCTAAAGTGGCTAGCGTCTTGTTAACTTTGCGGGAGGCCATGAAAAACGTCCCGAATTTCTAAAATATTTTTAATAAAGCATTTAATAAGGGCCCCGCAATTTATATATTTTGTGCGGCGAGGCTCGTCTCATTTTTATTTAAGGGCCATTCTAGAAAGACTATTGTTTTCTAGTATGAATTGTCTCTAAAAAATCCTAATTAATCAATTTTATCAGTTGCTATTATTTAAAGTGAACAAGGAATTTGGGCTCCGGTTCAAGTCCACATTTGAACAAGAGGCGAACCTCTTAATTCAAGTATGCTACTTAACCTGAAGTCCCAAGCCCCATGTTGTCAAAATTAATCTCTGATTCAATGCTCATTCAGGCCTTCGAATCTTGAACCTGGCCCAATATAAAATAAACACAATCTGTTGTTTTGTTGAGCTGTTGCCAGCTCTGGGCCTCAACACAGGCCCAATTAATGAGCTGGGTAAGACTGGA
>NW_017670557.1:73644-102414 GCF_001879085.1 Nicotiana attenuata | reverse complement strand
CTTTGAGAATCAACTTAAAGGAACACCAAAACAGCAAGTGTAGCAGCAGATATCAGCGGTGAAACTAAATCAAACAGCTTCCAAAAACCCAGCAATTTCAGCTCTTTAAACCATTTTTACCCAGATAAAACAAGAGTTCTTTGAAACCTTTTAAATCCCAGTTGAAACTCCAGATTAGGGAGCAGATTCAGAACCAATTCCCACCCCAAAAAATGCAGAAAAATTCAATGTATTTTCAGAATAGCTGTTTTCAGCCGTTTTTGCTTTTCAGTATTTTTTAATCCCTAAAACCCCTGCCTTGTGTAAGAAGAAACAGTCCTTTTATAAGGGGCTTTTAGGGCAGCAGAAAGTAAGTCAGTTTATTGCCCTTAAATCCTTTTCAAATTCTCATCTTTAGCTTAACAGTCCTTCATTTATTGACTTGTTACCTAAGTTAGTTATCCAAAAACCAGAAAAAATGAAATTAACCCCTACACTAGAAGTTTCCGATTCTGTTATAAAAGATTCCCTAACCCCAAATAACTAAACTACCCCTAGCACCCCTGTATTCACCTAAACTGACCCTGGACACCCATGTTTTTTACATTCAACAGGCCAAACTGGGTCAAGTTAACCCAAGCCCGAAATGAGTGCCTCTTACCCGAGTCAGCCATGTCCACAACTGACTCAGAAGCCCAAACCATCACAAATTCAAAGAAAATCAAAACTCAGAAAGAAAAAAAACAATAGTTCAGAATATACAAATAAACCTAATTTTAATTACCAGCTAAGATGGACTCTGTTATTAAAGATCACCAAAAAAATGAAATAAGCACACCCAGAAGCAGAAGTACTGCCATTAACAAAATTTGAGGAGAAAGGGCGCAGAGAATACCAATATGTCGGAATGTCAGGACAACCGAAACGAAATGTCGAACAATGACGGGCATGGATATTTAGCCAGAACCGGCGAGTTCGTCACAATCCGGTGACCTCAAAATGACCTAAATCTAACGCCAATCGACTGCTCACACAAGAGCAATTGACTGGCGTAAGTTATAGGTCAAATCGAGCCGGAACTCTACACAAATTCAAAAACAGAATAGACTAGGGTTGAACTTCTTAGATTTGGAATTGGGGGACTTACGTTGGGATTTTTGGGAAATAGACGTGGGGATAGCGTTTGAGAGAACATGGGGGTGGCGTGGTGCGAATTTGAGGCAGTTTGGAGACTCGCTGCCGCCGTGGGCGATTTCCGGCGGCGGCTGGTGGTGACGGTGGTAAGAGATGAAGTCACAGTGGTCTTAGGTCTATGGTTGTTTGGACATATTAATGTAATTGAGGGGTAATTATTGACCGTTGGATAGTGGATGTTGAACGGCTAGGATCTGGAGCGAGATAAAACGGGGTTGTTTTGGTCATTACCCGATTTGGACCGGATTTTGGGCTGGGGCGACTGGGCTGTGGGTTAGATGTGGTCCGGTTTAAATGGGTATTGCTGGGCTGGGGAATTTAATTTATCAAATGGCCCAACATTGGGTCTCTTAACAAAGAGACCAAATTCTTTTCTTTTTGATTTTTTTGATTTTTCATTTTTTTTATTTTTTTTAAAAATCGAACTAAAATCTGAATTAAACCAAATTAACCTATCAAAAATTCTAATTAATCCTAACAATATTATTACAAATAATTAAAATAAATTAAAAAAAAATCTACCTAAACTCAAAGTTAGAATTAAAGGTGCAAATTAAATCATCATTTTTGTGTGATTGTCTTTCATAAAATGCCTAATTTTACTAATTAATTCCTAAAACGTCAAATTAAATCCTAAATGCAAATGCAACATATTTTTTTTGTATTTTTCATGAATAAAATAAACATGCGCAAACAATTAACGGAAAATGCCACAAAATCCCACAAAATTGCAAATAATAAAAAACAATTATTTTATTTTGAATTTGTGGGAGCAATTCATATAGGGCAAAAATCACGTGCTCACAATGCAGTTAAATCAGTAATTGATCAAGGAAATTGCAAGTAAAGATGAAATGCAAAATCCCACAAAACACTGGCCAGATTCCCTCACTTTTCCATATCCTTTCCAAATCACTGATCAGTATTTCCTATATCCGTGTGTACACCATCAAGAAAGAAACATGAGAGGGTGACCCTAGGGGGAATAGATCCATATCCAAACACAAACACGGCCAAATCAACGTGCTACCAGCCCGGCATTGATCACAGGCTCAATATCATAACTCGCCCAGTGTGGTCACAGGCATAACAACATAATCCGCTCGACGTGATCACAGGCCTACAGTCCAAACATATTATACAGGAGAAATTAAACAAGTATACATGTATGAAACAAGTGAATATCAAATCTCATGCTCCTGAACTGGTATAAATGACATGCTAAAGTATAGGCATGTGCAAGTGTACTATCATAGCTTAAACCGGCAATTTTTCAGCGAATAATAACATATATCAGTTCATTCAGGGATTAATCCCCTACATGGCATCAATCATGGCTCAAATAGTTCACAACAATGTCGCAAATGTGCGAAGCAATCATATCTTAAGGTTTAACAGGGAAATTCTAGGCTTATAAGGGCCCGAGCACAACCCAAACATGAATAAATAATCCCGGTGCCGCACAGGGGTTCCTCCCCACACATGAGTGCACCCGATAGCACATAGCTATCACAATAATTCATGCAACTAGTGCCTCAACAGAGTTTAAATAAGATACTTACTTCAAGCAAATCAAATCACTCTGCTAGCAAAACCTTCCCACACGTATCGACCTCTGCAAGGCTCGAATCTGGCCAAAAATAACGTAATACTATCAACAAAAGCTATAGGAATTGATCCAAATAAAAAACCTAAGATCTCTAACTAAAGTCAAAAAGCCAACCCAAAAAGTCAACCCCGAACCCACGCCTTGGAATCCATCAAAATTAATAAAATCCGAACACCTATTCATTGACGAGTCCAACCATATCAAAATTACTCAATTCCGATCTCGACTCGACCTTTAAATCCTCAAATTATAGTTTATGAAGTTTCTACAATTTTTCCCATTTTTTCAACCCAAAACACGAATTAAATGGTAAAAACAATGATAGATTCATATATATTAACCAAATCCGAGTTAGAATCACTTACCCCAATTAATTCCTTGAAAACCCCTCCAAGAATCGCCCCATTCCAAGCTCCCAAAGTCCAATTATGAAATATTACTCTTAGCCTCGTTTTGAATCTTATATTCTGCCCAGCGACTTCACTTTTGCGTACCAACAGCCGCTTCTGCGGCTCCGCACCTGCGGAAAATCCATCGCAGGTGCGGCTTCAACTCAAGCCAACAGACTCCGCATCTGCAGTCCGAATTGCGCACTTGCGCTTCCACTTCTGCGGGCCACAAGCGCTTCTGCGCACACGCTCCTGCGGACTAAGTCTGCTTCTACGCCCCTAGGCCTCCTTGGAAATTTCCGCATCTGTGACCTATCCTCCACATCTGCGACCTTGCAAGTGCTGAATTTCCCTCGCACCTACGCTCCTAGGCCATAACTACAAATCTCGAACCTGCAACGACCCCACCTCACCTGCGCGATTGCACCTGCATCCACTCCCTCCGCAGGTGCGATGACACCAGAAGTTCAGCAAATTTTTGCAATGCTCCAAGTCCAAATTTGATCCGTTAACCATGTGAAATCCACTCGAGGCCCTTGGGACCCCATCCAAACCAACAATTCCCAAAATACAATACGAACTTAGTTGAAACCTCAAATCACGTCAAACAACATCAAAAACACGAATCGTACCCCAATTCAGGCCTATTGAAATTAATGAATTTCTAACTTCCAAAATTAATGCCGAAACATACCAAACCAACTCCGATTGACCTCAAATTTTGCACATAAGTCATAAATAACACAACGGACCTTTACCGACTTCTGGAACCAAAATTCAAGCCCGGTAACCACAAAGTCAACTCTTGGTCAAACTTCTCAACTCTCCAACTTTCGCAAATTCATGCCAAAATCATCTACGGACCTCCAAATCAATATCTGGACATACTCCTAAGTCCAAAATCACCATATAGAGCTATCAGAACCATCAAAACTCCATGCCGGAGCTGTGTACACATAAGTTAACATCTGGTCAACTCTTTCAACTTAAGTTCCAACCTTGGGACTAAGTGTCCCAATTCATTCCGAAACATCCCCGTAACCCAACCAACCACCTCAGCAAGTCACATAACAACAAATGAGCATAGAATAAGCAATAAATGGGGGAATGGGGCTATAATACTCAAAACGACCGGTTGGGTAGTTACATTCTCCCCCTTTTAAACAAATGTTCGTCCTCGAACGGGTCTAGAATCATACCCGGGGTCTCAAATAGGTGTGGATATCTGCTCTGCATCTCCGCTTGTTCTTCCAAGTAGCCTCTTCGACTAGATGCCCTCTCCACTGCACCTTCACTGAAGATATATTCTTCGACCTCAACTTTTGGACTTGCCGATCCAAAATGGCCACCAGCTCCACATCATAAATCAAATCACTATCTAGCTGCACTGCTCTCCAAAACTATGATGTGAATTGCGTGCCCCGATCTAAAATGATGAACACCAGCACACCGTGAAGCCGAACAATATCGCGGATATAAATCTCATCCAATCGCTCCGAAGAAGAGGTAGTCCTAAATAGAACGAAATGCGCGGACTTGGTCTACCGATCCAAAATCACCCAAATAGAATCAAGCTTCCTCGAAGTCCGTGGAAGCCCAACTACGAAGTCCATGGTGATACGCTCCCATTTCTACTCTTGAATCTCAAAACCTCTGAAGCAAACTGCCGGCCTTTGATGCTCGTACTTAACTTGCTGACAATTCAAGTACCGAGCTACAAATCCCACAATATCTTTCTTCATCCTCCTCCACTAATAGCGCTGCCTCAAATCCTAATACATCTTTGCGGCACTCGAAGGAATGAATTAACGCGAACTATGAGCCTCCTCAAGAATCAACTCACGTAACCTATCTTCATTGGGCACACAAATCCGACCCTGTATCCGCAACACCCTAACATCCCCAATAGAAACCTCCTTGGCATCACTGTGCTGAATCGTGTCTTTAAGGACAAGCAAATGGGATCATTATACTAACGCTCTCTAATGCGATCATATAAGGAAGACCGAGAAACCACACAAGCTAGAACCCGACTAGGCTCCAAAACATCTAACCTCACGAGCTGATTGGCCAAGGCATGAACATCTGATGCAAGCGGTCTCACACCAGCAGGAATAAATGCAAGGCTCTCCATACTCACCGCTTTCCTACTCAAGGCATCGGCCACCATATTGGCCTTTCCGGGATGATACAAAATGGTGATATCGTAGTCCTTTAGCAGCTTCAACCATCTCCGCTGCCTCAAATTTAGATCTTTTTGCTTGAACAAGTATTGGAGACTCCGATGATCCGTAAATACCTCACAAGACACACCATAGAGATAATGCCTCCAAATCTGTAATGGATGAACGATGGTTGCCAACTCCAAATCATGAACATGGTAGTATTCTCATGAGGCTTTAACTGGCGTGAAGCATAAGCAATCACTCTACCCTTCTGCATCAAGACACACCCAATACCAATCCGAGAATTATCATAACACACTATATAAGAACCCGATGCTGAGGGCAAAACTAGAACTGGAATTGTGGTCAAGGCAGTCTTGAGCTTCTAAAAGCTCTCCTTACACTCATCCGACCACCTGAATGGAGCACTCTTTTGGATCAACCTGGTCAAAGGCGCTACAATGGACAAGAAATCCTCCACGTAGTGACTATAATATACGACCAAACAAGAAAACTCCAAATCTTAGTAGCTAAAGACGGTCTGCCAACTCTGAAGCGCCTCTATCTTCAGAATATCCGAGTCCCAAATCTTCAACTGGTGATACCCAGACCTCAAGTCAATCTTAGAGAACATTCTAGCTCCCCGAAGCTAGTCAAATAAGTCATCAATGCGCGATAAAGGATACTTGTTATTAATTGTAACTTTATTCAACTTCCTATAGTCAATGCACATCCGCATAGTACCATCCTTCTTTTTCACAAACAGAACCGGTGCACCCCAAGGCGATATACTAGGTCTAATGAACCCTTCAAGAAGCTCCTGAAGTTGCTCTTTCAATCCATGCCTAGAATCACGTCGAAATCAGCCATACTAAGCAATAAGAGATCAACTCTAATCTCCATTCCCCCAATAGTCACCACACACGATCGATACACACGGTCCACAATAATGGAATCGCCCATCGGCATAGATACATGAACAGGTGAAACTAAGAACTCATGAGGCATATCCAGATAACAAGCAAATATGATGATATGTATGGATAAGTGGAACCAGGGTCAAGTAATATAACAACATCCATGTGGCATACTGAGATAATACTTGTGATCACTGTGTCTGAAGCAACGACCTCTGTCTTAGCAGGAAAAACATAGCATCGAGCCTGACCGCCACCTAATCGGCCTCCCCCTCTAGGGCGACCTCTAGCTGCCTGAGCCCCACCCCGAGCTGGCCCGACAATGGTGAAGTAATTGGTGCATAAGTCGTAGCCTGGGACCTCTCCTACTCAATAACCTGGGGCAATCTCTCTTGAGATGGATCAAATCCCCGCACTCGTATTAACCCCTCCTGATGAGCTGCTGACCCTGATAACCCGAGGAACTACCAGTAGAAGCCTGAGAAGGTGAAGCATAGTAAGAACTCTATGCTGGTGAGCACCGAAGGATGATTGACCCAAATGAGCACTGTAGGAACCATGGACAACTGATGCACCACTATGAACCGGACGAGCCATCTAAGCGGGCCTATAAGGACGACCCCTACTGTTGTGGGACTGCCCTCCAAAAGAAAAACCGTTGAAACCACCCGAACCATGAGGCCTCTTGGCCTCCCTCTCCTCACGCTCCTGACTACGAACCTGCTCAAGCCGCCTAGAAATATCAACCACCTCGTCGAATCTAGCACCTGATGCATGTCGCCCCCCCTTTTCTCGCGAAATCGGGTTTCGACATTTCTGGGACAACTCCTTTCCGTGAGGGTAGAGAATTGGATTTAGAAGTGTCGCCACCTGACGGATTAAGGTGTGTTAGGGCACCTAGAGCAAATAACTCGTATAACCAATTTACATTACAAGAGATCGGGTAAGGGCTCAAAATTACCTTGAGGGGAAGGTGTTAGGCACCCCTCGAGATCCACAACGGTGGGTCCCCGTCGAACTTAAATTAAGCGAATTAGTCTTAAAAGGGAAGAAAACAATTTGGACAAATACAATATTCAGTTTATTTCAAACAGGAGTATAGGGGGTGTTATCTATGATTTAGTTTGCTTTCTTGGAGTCTCTTGCTCTGTTCTTTATACTGTGGTATCAGAGCCAGCCCATCCTTTTGGAGGGAGGAACAGTTTACTAAATATGTCTGAGTCATTTCTATCATCCTCTTCCCTTGCAAAAATGAATATGTCCCCTACTCTATATAAAACCTTGTCCAAAAAATATGATTACCTCTATGAAGTAGATATACTACCTGATGAACAAAAAGTATCCTCCACTAAACTACCCCTCATAAACCCTTACTCATCTTTTGCCAAAAAATCCTTTGCACCCTGGACCCAAATTCGTTCCTTAGTCCAACGCAGACCAAAAGGAGTTAAAGAATATATTGCTGCCTCAAAACTTGACCAGCATCCTATTCTTGCTACTCGAGAGGAACAATTTATCACTCTTGAAATACCAGATGATTTTCCCAGACAATGGAGAGATCATGGTTTTACCCATATTCATTTTGGTGCTATCCGAATCGCTTTAACATACCACGGAAGAAAAGGTCAACCTGTCGTAGCTCGACTTTCTCTTCTAGATACAAGATATTTGGAGTACCAACATGCAAATTTGGGTACTGCAGAAGTTACCTTAAATGCCGGGACTGTCTTCATAACTATCTTTACAAATTTCAACATGTCCCTTTATGACCCATACCTAACCGAAGCTCTAAGAATTCAAGTCCAAATCCAAGGATCCCCACAAGCAAAAGATTACTCTTCACCACCAAATAGCATGGCGAGTCCAAAATCATGCCATGGATCTCTGTCTCCCCGGAGGAGAAAATGCTAACTCTTAAATATTGACGCTACCAAAGGGAACACCATGTGCACCCAAATACCCAGACAGATTTCCAGAGATGGGCTAGTCAAAATTCTTCCTGACTCTTGGATCACAAATTATGAAAAGCTAAGGGAACCTGAAGAACCTCTACAATCTGGTGAATCAACTTTTACCAAAAGAAGTGACAAAATCGTTTGTATAAGCTTTGACCATTCCCATCTCAAAAAACTCAATAAAACCATCTTCTCTTGCTAAATGATTCAACCCAAAGATACCATAGATACATACCCAGAACCTGATGGAGAGTTTTTTAGAATATACAAAGCATCATGGAAGAACATGACTGGTGCCAATATTTTGACAAAGAAGGAAAAAGAATGTGGTGGTTCAAATGCCCCTTCACTGGTCACTGCCCATGGGATCTTGATTGCACCTGCCAAGACTGTTTAGAAGATCCAAATTGGAGAATATGATGAACATCTCCAGCGCAAACCAAAATCCAAGAAAAAGGAGAAAGCTACTGAAAAACAATTTCGAGCCAAATATGAAAATAAAGATCCTTCAATTGGCTCATTAAGCCGTCCAGGTAAATATGAATTTCTTATCAGCTATGAACCCCAGGAATGGCCAAAATTACCAGAAAAATTCACTCTAAGTTGGGATGATACTGAAACCATCCCAAAACCCAAACTACCATCAGCTCGTAACCCAGAATCCAAAAAGCAACCTGAACCTAAAACTCCATCAACCCAAAAGTCTACACATCCGCAAATATTTATGATGAGTCCTTCAAGTTCCAGCCACTCCCAAGATTTTCCTCCACTTCAATCTTTCGAAAAAGAGGGTATCAGTCATGCCCCAAAAATCCCCAAGAAAAATATAGTACTACCTTCTGGAGAAAAACCCCCAACGAGTGACATTGAAGCAACAATAAATTGGCAATCAGAAAACTCCATCTGCCAAAACAAAGTCCTGAACAACATTGGCAATACCATAAAGAATGTGGCCCATACACAGTACAAAATGATGAGCAAGTTGGAAACAATTGAGAAGAAAATGGAGCAGACATCGTCTCACCATGCCGGACTAATCAAAGCATTGGAACTAAGGTTAGCAAATTTACAATATGAGATTTGTCCGCCAGGAACTTCACTTTTCCAATTTTTCCAACAACAAAAAAAGGAGACGATTTCCATCAAGGAACAAATCCAACTTTTGAGAAATGAACACTTTGAGCCACAAAAACCCCCAGTTTTTTCTTCAAAGCCTACCTTCTTCCCTATGTCTCCACAAGCATATTGCCCACCTAAATTGGACTACACCTTTTCTACCTTTCCATCTACCTCACAAAATCCAATCTCTTTCACCCAACCAGCAAAAAAAGAACATGATTTTGATATCGCAAAAATGGTTTGGGAAAGGAAAGATGCCCTTGCAGCACAGAAACAAACCAAGAAAAGGCGAGACCAAGGAGAAAGTTCAAAAGGATCGAATCCCGAAAATCTGATGATCTCTAACCAAAAGGCTCCAGGCCTCTATGTCTCCCAGCCAAGATACATATCAGAGGAAGATAATCCATGGTCGGAATCTCTAAATTCATCAGAAGATGAAACAATGGAAGATAGCTCTCAATCAAGCAATGAATCCACAACGAACTCTGCCAAAGAAGACGATCCCCCAATATTTGTAAACCAGCCAAGAGACCCAGAAATATCTAAAGTAGATGAGGACAAGATGGCATGACAGATGAACCAATCCCAGAAAAAAGATATGAGCCCATGGCGTCAAAACCAGTTGGAACTGGTTTCCACACTTTCACCTTAGATGACGTCAAGGTTTCAAAATGGCCTCAAAGGATCCAAGACTTCTATACTTGGATGGTGACAAAAAATTTGGTTGAACGAGAAAAGTATATCATCCTTTCAGAATTCACTTCACGGTTCTCAGGGATTCTCAGAGATTGGTGGAACTCACTTGGAATCCAAGACAAAAATACTTTTCTTACTTCCCAAGATTTTGCCTTCAACATCAGGATCCTACATGAAGTTTTCTGCGGAGATACTGGCCAAAGACAGGAGAAAATGCGAAGATAACTCTTTGAGATGAAGTGTGTATCACTCGACAGAAATGACATTGATAGACATTTTCAAAAAATGGCGAAGATATACTTCGAGATCGGTGGAGACATCAATCTAAAGCAAGCCTTTGTATCTTCCCTTCCAAAGTTGCTGGCAAGTCGAACCATGACCATCATTGAAGAAAAGTTTTAGTCCATAACAATCCCACAAATTGGTTACATCAGGCAAGCTATTTTCATATCATTGGATGATATTTGTACGAAGCGCTCTGCCCTAAAACAAATTATCCAACACAATCCAGCGCTTGACAAAGCATGCCGCAAATCTGATCTAATCACCGGATCAGGATGTTCCTGCCACACATCTAGGCGACGGAGAGAATTCAGGAGGTTCAAATGGCCAAGAATTTCAGACGGGAAATCAAGGTCCAAGAGACGCACAAAATATTTCAGACGAAGAAGGCCAGGAAATTTTCACAAGTAAAACAGATGTTTTATTTGTCATAAGATTGGACATTTTGCTAAGAATTGTCCACAATCAAGAAGATCTGTTAAACTGATCGAAGAAATTGAAGATTACACCGGCATACATCTCGGCAAGGAAGAGGACCTTGAATCCATATTCTCTATGGATGATGAACCCAATGAAGAAACTTTATTCTCTCTTGATATCTATGAAGATCAAGGCAATGATCATTACCAAATTTCAGAACCAATGATCGAAGCCCGAGAGGTGATCAATGCGCTCGCAGTCGTTCCTTAAGTAGAACTCAAAGTTTATTCATCCAAGTGGGATAAACCAACTCGAGTTATTGCTTTCATCGACACCGGAGCTGCTTCCTCACTTATAAATCCCGCTGTTCTCCCTGAAGATCAATGGGTACTGCATTTTAAGGATTTCAACACTGCATCAAATGCAATCTCGACCACAACTGTCATTACAAAGCACCCAATCACAATTGAGTTCTTTCCAGGATTGAAGTACAGAACCAAGCTGCTAGGATCTGATGTACCAGGAAAGGATCTTATTATTGGATTCGACATTTACAGACAACTTAGAGATCAACTCCAGATCAGGGCCAACGGGATAGCTTTTAAAAAGCAGTTCAGACCTTATTCTGAGATTCCAAGGCTATTCCAAATTACCAATGACGAACAAATCAAAGAGATTGAGCAACATCTCATTGAACAATCATGTGACGAATCCCACAAGGATTTCATGAAGAAAGGGAAACGCCCGTTATGGAAAAACGAAGAGTTTTTTATCAAGCTCCCTTTCAAGAAAAATGAAAATATCAATCCGACAAAAGCCAGTCATTCATGGATGAATCCAGATCATCTTCAGCTTGCAAAGAAAGAATGTGAAGAACTTTTGGAATTTGATCTGATAGAGCCATCAGATTCACAATGGGCATGCGAAGCATTTTATGTCAACAAATGAGCTGAGCAGACAAGAGGAAAACTCAGGTTAGTCATCAACTACCAGCCACTTAACCATTTCCTCCAAGATGATAAATTCCCTATCCCAAATAAACTCACCCTTTTCTCCCACTTAGCCAAGGCCAAATATTTTTCCAAGTTTGATTTAAAGTCAGGATTTTGGCAATTGGGAATACACCCTGAAGAAAGACCCAAAACGGGATTTTGCATCCCCGATCATCACTTCCAATGGAAAGTCATGCCCTTCGGGTTAAAAACTGCACCTTCTTTGTTCCAAAAAGCCATGATAAAAATATTCCAACCCATCCTCCATACCTCTTTAGTTTACATTGATGACATCCTGTTATTTTGTTATACATTGGAGGAACATATCAACTTGCTTCGTCAATTTGAGGCATTGGTAACACAGTACGGAATCATGCTCTCAGCAAAAAAGATGGTTCTTGCTCAAAAGGAGATTGATTTTCTTGGAATGCATTTTGTCCAAGGTGAATACAGTCCAGGACCACATATATGTCAAGAATTACTCAAATTTTCGGATACCAACTTCACAACAAAGCAAATCCAACAATTCTTGGGCATAATAAATTAGGTGAGAGATTTCATCCCAAATATCTCTACATACATTTCTCCACTTGCAGAGATGCTCAAGAAAAATGCTCCACCATGGGGAAAGAAACAAGATGAAGCAGTCAAGGAAATAAAGGAGATTTCAGAAAATGTCAAGTCCCTCTATATCACTTCGGACGGCAAGAAGATATTGCAAACTGATGCTAGCAATGAATATTGGAGTGCTGTTCTATTTGAAGAAAAAGATGGCCAGAGGAAAATATGCGGATACGCCAGTGGAAAGTTCAAAGATGCCGAGCGACATTATCACTCCACTTTCAAGGAAATTCTTGCAGTAAAGAATGGAATCAAGAAATTTAATTTCTTCCTTATTCATACAGAATTTTGGATAGAAATGGATATGAAGGCCTTTCCAAAGATGATTCAGCTAAATGCCAAAATTATTCCCAATCCTCAGATTCTCAGGTGGGCTCAATGGTTCTCTCCATACAAGTTTGAAGTCAGGCACCTAAAAGGAAAGGATAATATTCTCGCAGATTTTCTGTCTCGACCGGAAGCATTCTCAAAGAGGTTTTCCCCAGCAAAACTGAAGTCAAAGCAAAAGCTAATCAGTCACATCTTCATGTTTTCAATTTTACCAGGAACAAGTTCATCAAAGCCAACAGATCATCCACCGGAATTGTTCAACCTCATGGATCCCTTTGATCCGTCAATTATTATGGAAAGAAGAACTCATTACGAGCTCTAAGTTTTTCGACAACATGGAGGATCCATTCTCAAGCCATATGGGGTCAATCCAGAATATCCGTTCCGCCATATATTCATAGCTCAAGCCAAGGATTTTCCACAAGAACTATTATGGTTTTTCTGGTACTTATGCCATCAGTATTATATTTTCATGGAATTCAAATGCAACATCTTCAAGGATTTTGATAACATTGCACCAGCTCTTAAAATATTTTTGCTATGGTTCAAACCTAGAAGATACTGGATGAAATGTTTCAATGATTCCTACACAGCAAAGGTATTCATGTTTCATAGGCCAGTAAAGATTATTAATGNTCCAAGAGACAAACAAAATATTTCAGACGAAGAAGGCCAGGAAATTTTCACAAGAAAAACAGATGTTTTATTTGTCATAAGATTGGACATTTTGCTAAGAATTGTCCACAATCAAGACGATCTGTCAAATTGATTGAAGAAATTGAAGATTACACCGGCATACATCTCGGCAAGGAAGAGGACCTTGAATCCATATTCTCTGTGGATGATGAACCCAATGAAGAAACTTTATTCTCTCTTGATATCTATGAAGATCAAGGCAATGATCATTACCAAATTTCAGAACCAATGATCGAAGCCCGAGAGGAGATCAATGCGCTCGCAGTCGTTCCTTAAGTAGAACTCAAAGTTTATTCATCCAAGTGGGATAAACCAACTCGAGTTATTGCTTTCATCGACACCGGAGCTGCTTCCTCACTTATAAATCCCGCTGTTCTCCCTGAAGATCAATGGGTACTGCATTTTAAGGATTTCAACACTGCATCAAATGCAATCTTGACCACAACTGTCATTACAAAGCACCCGATCACAATTGAGTTCTTTCCAGGATTGAAGTACAGAACCAAGCTGCTAGGATCTGATGTACCAGGAAAGGATCTTATTATTGGATTCGACATTTACAGACAACTTAGAGATCAACTCCAGATCAGGGCCAACGGGATAGCTTTTAAAAAGCAGTTCAGACCTTATTCTGAGATTCCAAGGCTATTCCAAATTACCAATGACGAACAAATCAAAGAGATTGAGCAACATCTCATTGAACAATCATGTGCCGAATCCCACAAGGATTTCATGAAGAAAGGGAAACGCCCGTTATGGAAAAACGAAGAGTTTTTTATCAAGCTCCCTTTCAAGAAAAATGAAAATATCAATCCCACAAAAGCCAGTCATTCAGGGATGAATCCAGATCTTCTTCAGCTTGCAAAGAAAGAATGTGAAGAACTTTTGGAATTTGATCTGATAGAGCCATCAGATTCACAATGGGCATGCGAAGCATTTTATGTCAACAAAAGAGCTGAGCAAACAAGAGGAAAACTCAGTTATACATTGGAGGAACATATCAACTTGCTTCATCAATTTGAGGCATTGGTAACACAGTACGGAATCATGCTCTCAGCAAAAAAGATGGTTCTTGCTCAAAAGGAGATTGATTTTCTTGGAATGCATTTTGTCCAAGGTGAATACAGTCCAGGACCACATATATGTCAAGAATTACTCAAATTTCCGGATACCAACTTCACAACAAAGCAAATCCAACAATTTTTGGGCATAATAAATTATGTGAGAGACTTCATCCCAAATATCTCTACATACATTTCTCCACTTACAGAGATGCTCAAGAAAAATGCTCCACCATGGAGAAAGAAACAAGATGAAGCAGTCAAGGAAATAAAGGAGATTTCTAAAAATGTCAAGTCCCTCTATATCCTTTCGGACGGTAAGAAGATATTGCAAACTGATGCTAGCAATGAATATTGGAGTGCTGTTCTATTTGAAGAAAAAGATGGCCAGAGGAAAATATGCGGATACGCCAGTGGAAAGTTCAAAGATGTCGAGCAACATTATCACTCCACTTTCAAGGAAATTCTTGCAGTAAAGAATGGAATCAAGAAATTTAATTTCTTCCTTATTCATACAGAATTTCTGATAGAAATGGATATGAAGGCCTTCCCAAAGATGATTCAGCTAAATGCCAAAATTATTCCCAATCCTCAGATTCTCAGGTGGGCTCAATGGTTCTCTCCATATAAGTTTGAAGTCAGGCACCTGAAAGGAAAGGATAATATTCTCGCAGATTTTCTGTTTCGACCGGAAGAATTCTCGAAGAGATTTTCCCCAGCAAAACTGAAGTCAAAGCAAAAGCTAATCAGTCACATCTTCATGTTTTCAAGTTTACCAGGAACAAGTTCATCAAAGCCAACAGATCATCCACCGGAATTGTTCAACCACATGGATCCCTTTGATCCATCAATTATTATGGAAAGAAGAACTCATTACGAGCTCCAAGTTTTCGACAACATGGAGAATCCATTATCAAGCCATATGGGGTCAATCCAGAATATCCGTTCTGCCATATATTCATAGCTCAAGCCAAGGATTTTCCACAAGAACTATTATGGTTTTTCTGGTACCTACGCCATCAGTATTATATTTTCATGGAATTCAAATGCAACATCTTCAAGGATTTCGATAACATTGCACAAGCTCTTAAAATATTTTTGCTATGGTTCAAACCTAGAAGATACTGGATGAAATGTTTCAATGATTCCTACACAGCAAAGGTATTCATGTTTCACAGGCTAGTAAAGATTATTAATGGAAATGTCCAGGAGCAAGCAGAGGCATCATTCTGGTGGAAATTTCCCGTGTCCATTTTATCAATGGAGGATGAATATAGCGAGGCACAAAGAATCCTTTTTCAGCAAAATAGGTGCATTCCGAAGGAGATATGGCCAAAAGATTGGGCAAGCTGGAATTATACAAGCAATCATCCTCACTGGGAAAGAGTCCGGGTAGCAGCAAAAGAATATCAAACCCCATACGAAGTCATCCGAGAAAAGATCACTCAAGACATTTCCAGGTTAAGGTTGCGAATTACATCTCTCAATCCAAAAGAGAAAGAGCACCGCTAAGAAGGACCGTCAAAATTCCAGGCGTTACTATACAAGGTTTTTGAAAAGATGCCTAGAAGACAACCCTAGAATCAATGAAGAATAATTACCTAAATCCCTGCTAATCCCACCATAATCCTAGATTAGCCACTAAAAGACTCTCAAAAATATCCTACCCAAGCCAAGACAAATTTCCACATCTTTCCGTATTATCCGGGCCCCACTTCAACTTGTTTTCACATGCTTCCACATGCCTCCACATGCTTCATCACATGCAACACCATACTTTCACATGGCGTCACATGCTCCCACATACTTTCACATGCTACACCATGTATTTTTCACCCTTTCACATGTTTTCAGGTGTTTTTTAGTTGTTTTGCCTAAAGTCCTTCACATGCTTAGAAGGACCCACTTGTAAGATAACTTTGCCATGTAAGATAGGTTTATTTTATCATGTAAGTTTGTCTTGTAATAACCTCCTAGCCCTATATAAAGGAGGTCTTGTAGTAGTTGGAAGATCATCTTGCAATCATCTTGTAACCTTTGTAATACTTCTTTTGATATATTACATATGAATGCTTTCTAAATTTCCCTCTTGTTCTTTCTTTCGAATGGATGGAAAGGCCGGTCCATGTATGAAAATAGAGTAAGGATACTCTAAGAAAGTTAGCTTATTGTAAGTACGAAAGTTTTCTGAGTTATAAACAGCTAACGTTGGTTATAGTACAAAAGTTTTCTGAGTTGTGTAGCTTGGCAAACTGTCCCTTATGGGTTGTTGAAGCCAACCCCTTTGTAGGAAAACTTTTGCGACTATAAGCAAATTAACTGTTTGTGTAGCTTGGCAAGCCGTCCCTTATGGGTTGTTGAAGCCAGCCCCTTTCTAGGGAAACTTTCGTATCTATGATTTAGTTTGCTTTCTTGGAGTCTCTTGCTCTGTTCTTTGTACTAAGGCTCCAGGCCTCTATGTCTCCCAGCCAAGATACATATCAGAGGAAGATACTCCATGGTCAGAATCTCTAAATTCATCAGAAGATGAAACAATGGAAGATAGCTCTCAATCAAGCAATGAATCCACAACGAACTTTGCCGAAGAAGACGATCCCCCAATATTTGTAAACCAGCCAAGAGACCCAGAAATATCTGAAGTGGATGAGGAACAAGAAGGCATGACAGATGAACCAATCCCAGAAAAAAGATATGAGCCCATGGCGTCAAAACCAGTTGGAACTGGTTTCCACACTTTCACCTTAGATGACGTCAAGGTTTCAAAATGGCCTCAAAGGATCCAAGACTTCTATACTTGGATGGTGACAAAAAATTTTGTTGAACGAGAAAAGTATATCATCCTTTCAGAATTCACTTAACGGTTCTCAGGGATTCTCAGAGATTGATGGAACTCACTTGGAATCCAAGACAAAAATACTTTTCTTACTTCCTAAGATTTTGCCTTCAACATCAGGATCCTACATGAAGTTTTCTGCGGAGATACTGGCCAAAGACAGGAGAAAATGCGAAGACAACTCTTTGAGATGAAGTGTGTATCATTCGACAGAAATGACAATGATAGACATTTTCAAAAAATGGCGAAGATATACTTCGATATCGGTGGAGATATCAATCTAAAGCAAGCCTTTGTATCTTCCCTTCCAAAGTTGTTGGCAAGTCGAACCATGACCATCATTGAAGAAACTTTCAGTCCATAACAATCCCATAAATTGGTTACATCAGACAAGCTATTTTCGTTGCGTTGGATGATATTTGTACGAAGTGCTCTGCGCTAAAACAAATTATCCAACACAATCTAGTGCTTGACAAAGCATGCCGCAAATCTGATCTAATCACCGGATCAGGATGTTCCTGCCACACATCTAGGCGACGGAGAGAATTCAGGAGGTTCAAATGGCCAAGAATTTCAGACGGGAAATCAAGGTCCAAGAGACGCACAAAATATTACAGACGAAGAAGGCCAGGAAATTTTCATAAGAAAAACAGATGTTTTATTTGTCATAAGATTTGACATTTTGCTAAGAATTGTCCAAAATCAAGAAGATCTGTCAAACTGATTGAAGAAATTGAAGATTACACTGGCAAACATCTCGGCAAGGAAGAGGAACTTGAATCCATATTCTCGGTGGATGATGAACCCAATGAAGAAACTTTATTCTCTCTTGATATCTATGAAGATCAAGGCAATGATCATTACCAAATTTCAGAACCAATGATCGAAGCCCGAGAGGAGATCAATGCGCTCGCAGTCGTTCCTCAAGTAGAACTCAAAGTTTATTCATCCAAGTGGGATAAACCAACTCGAGTTATTGCTTTCATCGACACCGGAGCTGCTTCCTCAATTATAAATCCTGCTGTTCTCCCTGAAGATCAATGGGTACCGCATTTTAAGGATTTCAACACTGCATCAAATGCAATCTTGACCACAACTGTCATTACAAAGCACCCGATCACAATTGAGTTCTTTCCAGGATTGAAGTACAGAACCAAGCTGCTAGGATCTGATGTACCAGGAAAGGATCTTATTATTGGATTCGACATTTACAGACAACTTAGAGATCAACTCCAGATCAGGGCCAACGGGATAGCTTTTAAAAAGCAGTTCAGACCTTATTCTGAGATTCCAAGGCTATTCCAAATCACCAATGACGAACAAATCAAAGAGATTGAGCAACATCTCATTGAACAATCATGTGCCGAATCCCACAAGGATTTCACGAAGAAAGGGAATCGCCCGTTATGGAAAAACGAAGAGTTTTTTATCAAGCTCCCTTTCAAGAAAAATGAAAATATCAATCCGACAAAAGCCAGTCATTCAAGGATGAATCCAGATCATCTTCAGCTTGCAAAGAAAGAATGTGAAGAACTTTTGGAATTTGATCTGATAGAGCCATCAGATTCACAATGGGCATGCGAAGCATTTTATGTCAACAAAAGAGCTGAGCAAACAAGAGGAAAACTCAGGTTAGTCATCAACTACCAGCCACTTAACCATTTCCTCCAAGATGATAAGTTCCCTATCCCAAATAAACTCACCCTTTTCTCCCACTTAGCCAAGGCCAAATATTTTTCCAAGTTTGATTTAAAGTCAGGATTTTGGCAATTAGGAATACACCCTGAAGAAAGACCCAAAACGGGATTTTGCATCCCCGATCATCACTTCCAATGGAAAGTCATGCCCTTCGGGTTAAAAACTGCACCTTCTTTGTTCCAAAAAGCCATGATAAAAATATTCCAACCCATCATCCATACCTTTTTAGTTTACATTGATGACATCCTGTTATTTAGTTATACATTGGAGGAACATATCAACTTGCTTCGTCAATTTGAGGCATTGGTAACACAGTACGGAATCAAGCTCTCAGCAAAAAAGATGGTTCTTGCTCAAAAGGAGATTGATTTTCTTGGAATGCATTTTGTCCAAGGTGAATACAGTCCAGGACCACATATATGTCAAGAATTACTCAAATTTCCGGATACCAACATCACAACAAAGCAAATCCAAAAATTTTTGGGCATAATAAATTATGTGAGAGATTTCATCCCAAATATCTCTACATACATTTCTCCACTTACAGAGATGCTCAAGAAAAATGCTCCACCATGGGGAAAGAAACAAGATGAAGCAGTCAAGGAAATAAAGGAGATTTCTAAAAATGTCAAGTCCCTCTATATCCCTTCGGACGGTAAGAAGATATTGCAAACTGATGCTAGCAATGAATATTGGAGTGCTGTTCTATTTGAAGAAAAAGATGGCCAGAGAAAAATATGCGGATACGCCAGTGGAAAGGTCAAAGATGTCGAGCAACATTATCACTCCACTTTCAAGGAAATTCTTGAAGTAAAGAATGGAATCAAGAAATTTAATTTCTTCCTTATTCATACAGAATTTCTGATAGAAATGGATATGAAGGCCTTCCCAAAGATGATTCAGCTAAATGCCAAAATTATTCCCAATCCTCAGATTCTCACGTGGGCTCAATGGTTCTCTCCATACAAGTTTGAAGTCAGACACCTGAAAGGAAAGGATAATATTCTCGCAGATTTTCTGTCTCGACCGGAAGAATTCTCTAAGAGATTTTCCCCAGCAAAACTGAAGTCAAAGCAAAAGCTAATCAGTCACATCTTCATGTTTTCAAGTTTACCAGGAACAAGTTCATCAAAGCCAACAGATCATCCACCGGAATTGTTCAACCTCATGGATCCCTTTGATCTGTCAACTATTATGGAAAGAAGAACTCATTACGAGCTCCAAGTTTTCCGACAACATGGAGGATCCATTCTCAAGCCATATGGGGTCAATCCAGAATATCCGTTCTGCCATATATTCATAGCTCAAGCCAAGGATTTTCCACAAGAACTATATGGTTTTTCTGGTACCTATGCCATCAGTATTATATTTTCATGGAATTCAAATGCAACATCTTCAAGGATTTCGATAACATTGCACCAGCTCTTAAAATATTTTTGCTATGGTTCAAACCTAGAAGATACTGGATGAAATGTTTCAATGATTCCTACACAGCAAAGGTATTCATATTTCATAGGCCAGTAAATATTATTAATCGAAAAGTCCAGGCGCAAGCAGAGGCATCATTCTGGTGGAAATTTCCCGTGTCCATTTTATCAATGGAGGAAGAATATAGCGAGGCACAAAGAATCCTTTTTCAGCAAAATAGGTGCATTCCGAAAGAGATATGGCCAAAAGATTAGGCAAGCTGGAATTATACAAACAATCATCCTCACTGGGAAAGAGTCCGGGCAGCAGCAAAAGAATATCAAACCCCATACGAAGTCATCCGAGAAAAGATCACTCAAGACATTTCCAGGTTAAGGTTGCGGATTACATCTCTCAATCCAAAAGAGAAAGAGCACCGCGACGAAGGACCGTCACATTCTAGGCGTTACTACACAAGGTCTTTGAAAGGATGCCTAGAAGACAACCCTAGAATCAATGAAGAATAATTACCTAAATCCCTGCTAATCCCACCATAATCCTAGAGTAGCCACTAAAAAACTCTCAAAAATATCCTACCCAAGCCAAGACAAATGTCCACATCTTTCCATATTATCCGGTCACTTCAACTTGTTTTCACATGCTTCCATATGCCTCCACATGCTTCATCACATGCAACACCATACTTTCACATGGCGTCACATGCTCCCACATACTTTCACATGCTACACCATGTATATTTCACCCCTTTCACATGTTTTCAGGTGTTTTTTTTAGTTGTTTTGCCTAAAGTCCTTCACATGCTTAGAAGGACCAACTTGTAAGATAAGTTTGCCATGTAAGATAGGTTTATTTTATCATGTAAGTTTGTCTTGTAATAACCTCCTAGCCTTATATAAAGGAGGTCTTGTAGTAGTTGGAAGATCATCTTGCAATTATCTTGTAACCTTTGTAAAACTTCTTGTGATATATTACATATGAGTGCTTTCTAAATTTCCCTCTTGTTCTTTCTTTCGAATGGATGGAAAGGCCGGTCCATGTATGAAAATAGAGTAAGAATACTTTAAGAAAGTTAGCTTATTGTAAGTACGAATGTTTTCAGAGTTATAAACAGCTAACGTTGGTTATAGTACAAAAGTTTTCTGATTTGTGTAGCTTGGCAAACCGTCCCTTATGGGTTGTTGAAGCCAGCCCCTTTGTAGTAACGCCTATAATGTTGCTCGGCATCTTTGAACTTTCCACTGGCGTATCCGCATATTTTGCTCTGGCCATCTTTTTCTTCATATAGAACAGCACTCCAATATTCATTGCTAGCATCAGTTTGCAATATCTTCTTACCGTCCGAAGGGATATAGAGGGACTTGACATATTTAGAAATCTCCTTTATTTCCTTGACTGCTTCATCTTGTTTCTTTCCCCATGGTGGAGCATTTTTCTTGAGCATCTCTGTAAGTGGAGAAATGTATGTAGAGATATTTGGGATGAAATCTCTCACATAATTTATTATGCCCAAAAATTGTTGGATTTGCTTTGTTGTGAAGTTGGTATCCGGAAATTTGAGTAATTCTTGACATATATGTGGTCTTGGGCTGTATTCACCTTGGACAAAATGCATTCCAAGAAAATCAATCTCCTTTTGAGCAAGAACCATCTTTCTTGCTGAGAGCATGATTCCGTACTGTGTTACCGATGCCTCAAATTGACGAAGCAAGTTGATATGTTCCTCCAATGTATAACTAAATAACAGGATGTCATCAATGTAAACTAAAGAGGTATGGAGGATGGGTTGGAATATTTTTATCATGGCTTTTTGGAACAAAGAAGGTGCAGTTTTTAACCCGAAGGGCATGACTTTCCATTGGAAGTGATGATCGGGGATGCAAAATCCCGTTTTGGGTCTTTCTTCAGGGTGTATTCCCAATTGCCAAAATCCTGACTTTAAATCAAACTTGGAAAAATATTTGGCCTTGGCTAAGTGGGAGAAAAGGGTGAATTTATTTGGGATAGGGAACTTATCATCTTGGAGGAAATGGTTAAGTGGCTGGTAGTTGATGACTAACCTGAGTTTTCCTCTTGTCTGCTCAGCTCTTTTGTTGACATAAAATGCTTCGCATGCCCATTGTGAGTCTGATGGCTCTATCAGATCAAATTCCAAAAGTTCTTCACATTCTTTCTTTGCAAGCTGAAGATGATCTGGATTCATCCCTGAATGACTGGCTTTTGTCGGATTGATATTTTCATTTTTCTTGAAAGGGAGCTTGATAAAAAACTCTTCGTTTTTCCATAACGGGCGATTCCCTTTCTTCGTGAAATCCTTGTGGGATTCGGCACATGATTGTTCAATGAGATGTTGCTCAATCTCTTTGATTTGTTCGTCATTGGTGATTTGGAATAGCCTTGGAATCTCAGAATAAGGTCTGAACTGCTTTTTAAAAGCTATCCCGTTGACCCTGATCTGGAGTTGATCTCTAAGTTGTCTGTAAATGTCGAATCCAATAATAATATCCTTTCCTGGTACATCAGATCCTAGCAGCTTGGTTCTGTACTTCAATCCTGGAAAGAACTCAATTGTGATCGGGTGCTTTGTAATGACAGTTGTGGTCAAGATTGCATTTGATGCAGTGTTGAAATCCTTAAAATGCGGTATTCATTGATCTTCAGGGAGAACAATAGGATTTATAAGTGAGTAAGCAGCTCCGGTGTCGATGAAAGCAATAACTCGAGTTGGTTTATCCCACTTGGATGAATAAACTTTGAGTTCTACTTGAGGAACGACTGCAAGCGCATTGATCTCCTCTCGGGCATCGATCATTGGTTCTGAAATTTGGTAATGATCATTGCCTTGATCTTCATAGAGATCAAGAGAGAATAAAGTTTCTTCATTGGGTTCATAATCCACAGAGAATATGGATTCAAGGTCCTCTTCCTTGCCGAGATGTATGCCAGTGTGATCTTCAATTTCTTCAATCAGTTTGACAGATCTTCTTGATTGTGGACAATTCTTAGCAAAATGTCCAATCTTATGACAAATAAAACATCTGTTTTTCTTATGAAAATTTCCTGGCCTTCTTCGTCTGAAATATTTTGTGCGTCTCTTGGACCTTGATTTCTCGTCTGAAATTCTTGGCCATTTGAACCTCCTGAATTCTCTCCGTCGCCTAGATGTGTGGCAGGAACATCCTGATCTGGTGATTAGATCAGATTTGCGGCATGCTTTGTCAAGCGCTGGATTGTGTTGGATAATTTGTTTTAGGGCAGAGCGCTTCGTACAAATATCATCCAATGCAACGAAAATAGCTTGTCTGATGTAACCACTTTGTGGGATTGTTATGGACTGAAACTTTTCTTCAATGATGGTCATGGTTCGACTTGCCAGCAACTTTGGAAGGGAAGATACAAAGGCTTGCTTTAGATTGATATCTCCACCGATCTCGAAGTATATCTTCGCCATTTTTTGAAAATTTCTATCAATGTCATTTCTGTCGAATGATACACACTTCATCTCAAAGAGTTGTCTTCGCATTTTCTCCTGTCTTTGGCCAGTATCTCCGTAGAAAACTTCATGTTGGATCCTGATGTTGAAGGCAAAATCTTAGGAAGTAAGAAAAGTATTTTGTCTTGGATTCCAAGTGAGTTCCACCAATCTCTGAGAATCCCTAAGAACCGTGAAGTGAATTCTGAAAGGATGATATACTTTTCTCGTTCAACCAAATTTTTTGTCACCATCCAAGTATAGAAGTCTTGGATCCTTTGAGGCCATTTTGAAACCTTGACGTCATCTAAGGTGAAAGTGTGGAAACCAGTTCCAACTGGTTTTGACGCCATGGGCTCATATCTTTTTTCTGGGATTGGTTCATCTGTCATGCCTTCTTGTTCCTCATCTACTTCAGATATTTCTGGGTCTCTTGGCTGGTTTACAAATATTGGGGGATCGTCTTCTTCGGCAGAGTTCGCTGTGGATTCATTGCTTGATTGAGAGCTATCTTCCATTGTTTCATCTTCTGATGAATTTAGAGATTCCGACCATGGAGTATCTTCCTCTGATATGTATCTTGGCTGGGAGACATAGAGGCCTGGAGCCTTTTGGTTAGAGATCATCAGATTTTCGGGATTCGATCCTTTTGAACTTTCTCCTTGGTCTCGCCTTTTCTTGGTTTGTTTCTGTGCTGCAAGGGCATCTTTCCTTTCCCAAACCAATTTTGCGATATCAAAATCATGTTCTTCTTTTGCTGGTTGGGTGAAAGAGATTGGATTTTGCGAGGTAGATGGAAAGGTAGAAAAGGTGTAGTCCAATTTAGGTGGGGAATATGCTTGTGGAGACATAGGGAAGAAGGTAGGCTTTGAAGGGAAAACTGGGGGTTTTTGTGGCTTAAAGTGTTCATTTCTCAAAAGTTGGATTTGTTCCTTGATGGAAATCGTCTCTTTTTGTTGTTGTTGAAAAAATTGGAAAAGTGATGTTCCTGGCGGACAAATCTCATATTGTAAATTTGCTAACCTTAGTGCCAAAGCTTTGATTAGTCCGGCATGGTGAGACGATGTCTGCTCCATTTTCTTCTCAATTATTTCCACTTTGCTCATCATTTTGTTCTGTGTATGGGCCACATTCATTATGGTGTTGCCAATGTTGTTCAGGACTTTGTTTTGGCAGATGGAGTTTTCTGATTGCCAATTTATTGTTGCTTCAATGTCACTCGTTGGGGGTTTTTCTCCAGAAGGTAGTACTATATTTTTCTTGGGTATTTTTGGGGCATGACTGATACCCTCTTTTTCGAAAGATTGAAGTGGAGGAAAATCTTGGGAGTGGTTGGAACTTGAAGGACTCAACATAAATATTTGCGGATGTGTAGACTTTTGGGTTGATGGAGTTTTAGGTTCAGGTTGCTTTTTGGATTCTGGGTTACGAGTTGATGGTGGTTTCGGTTTTGGGGTGGTTTCACTATCATCCCAACTTGGAGTGAATTTTTCTGGTAATTTTGGCCATTCCTGGGGTTCATAACTGACAAGAAATTCATATTTACCTGGACGGCTTAATGAGCCAATTGAAGGATCTTTATTTTCATATTTGGCTCGAAACTATTTTTCAGTAGCTTTCTCCTTTTTCTTGGATTTTGGTGCTGGTGATGTTCATCATATTCTCCAATTGGATCTTCTAAACACTCTTGGCAGGTGCAATCAAGATCCCATGGGCAGTGACCAGTGAAGGGGCATTTGAACCACCACATTCTTTTTCCTTCTTTGTCAAAATATTGGCACCAGTCATGTTCTTCCATAATGCTTTGTATATTCCAGAAAAACTCTCCATCAGGTTCTGGGTATGTATCTGTGGTATCTTTGGGTTGAATCATTTGGCAAGAGAAGATGGTTTTATTGGGTTTTTTGAGATGGGAATGGTCAAAGCTTATACAAACGGTTTTGTCACTTCTTTTGGTAAAAGTTGGTTCACCAGATTGCAGAGGTTCTTCAGGTTTCGTTAGCTTTTCGTAATTTGTGATCCAAGAGCCAGGAAGAATTTTGACTAGCTCATCTCTGGAAATCTGTCTGGGTATTTGGGCGCACATGGTGTTCCCTTTGGTAGTATCAATATTTAAGAGTAAAGCATTTTCTCCCGCCCCCTACCGAACCTGAGGATGAAACTTGAGATTCATTCTTCTCAAAACAAAAGCAGTACCGAAGATAGTAAGAAATCCGGACAAAACCTTCTTGTTTTTGGGGAAGAAGAAAGTACCGGATTAAGTAGGCAATCTTAGGACAATTCTTTTTCTTCATTAGGGCTTTTAGCCCCGAGTCGATCGAGGGCATTTCACTCCTATCCCAGAAGGAAAGGGCTTGTTTGCGACTAGCAGTAGCTGGCAATGGTCTTTGACGCATGAGACAGAGATCCATGGCATGATTTTGGACTCGCCATGCTATTTGGTGGTGAAGAGTAGCTTGGATGGAATCTTTTGCTTGTGGGGCTCCTTGGATTTGGACTTGGATTTTTAGAGCTTCGGTTAGGTATGGGTCATAAAGGGACATGTTGAAATTTGGAAAGATAGTTATGAAGACAGTCCCGACATTTAAGGTAACTTCTGCAGTACCCAAATTTGCATGTTGGTACTCCAAATATCTTGTATCTAGAAGAGAAAGTCGAGCTACGACAGGTTGACCTTTTCTTCCGTGGTATGTTAAAGCGATTCGGATAGCACCAAAATTAATATGGGTAAAACCATGATCTCTCCATTGTCTGGGAAAATCATCTGGTATTTCAAGAGTGATAAATTATTCCTCTCGAGTAGCAAGAATAGGATGCTGGTCAAGTTTTGAGGCAGCAACACATTCTTTAACTCCTTTTAGTATGTGTTGGACTAAGGAACGAATTTGGGTCCAGGGTGCAAAGGATTTTTTGGCAAAAGCTGAGTAAGGGTTTATGAGGGGTAGTTCAGTGGAGGATACTTTTTGTTCATCAGGTAGTATATCTACTTCATAGAGGTAATCATATTTTTTGGACCAGGTTTTATATAGAGTAGGGGACATATTCATTTTTGCAAGGGAAGAGGATGATGAAAATGACTCAGACATATTTAGTAAACTGTTCCTCCCTCCGAAAGGATGGACTGGCTCTGATACCACAGTATAAAGAACAGAGCAAGAGACTCCAAGAAAGCAAACTAAATCATAGATACGAAAGTTTCCCTACAAAGGGGGCTGGCTTCAACAACCCATAAGGGACAGCTTGTCTTGTAAGATAAGTTTTCCATGTAAGATAGGTTTATTTTATCATGTAAGTTTGTCTTGTAATAACCTCCTAGCCCTATATAAAGGAGGTCTTGTAGTAGTTGGAGGATCATCTTGCAATCATCTTGTAACCTTTGTAAAACTTCTTGTGATATATTACATATGAGTGCTTTCTAAATTTCCCTCTTGTTCTTTGATGGAAATCGTCTCTTTTTGTTGTTGTTGGAAAAATTGGAAAAGTGAAGTTCCTGGCGGACAAATCTCATATTGTAAATTTGCTAACCTTAGTTCCAAAGCTTTGATTAGTCCGGCATGGTGAGACGATGTCTGCTCCATTTTCTTCTCAATTATTTCCACTTTGCTCATCATTTTGTTCTGTGTATGGGCCACATTCTTTATGGTGTTTCCAATGTTGTTCAGGACTTTGTTTTGGCAGATGGAGATTTCTGATTGCCAATTTATTATTGCTTCAATGTCACTCGTTGGGGATTTTTCTCCAGAAGGTAGTACTATGTTTTTCTTGGGGATTTTTGGGGCATGACTGTTTGTGTAGCTTGGCAAGCCGTCCCTTATGGGTTGTTGAAGCCAGCCCCCTTTGTAGGGAACCACAGTATAAAGAACAGATCAAGAGACTCCAAGAAAGCAAACTAAATCATAGATACGAAAGTTTTCCTACAAAGGGGGCTGGCTTCAACAACCCATAAGGGACGGCTTGCCAAGCTACACAAACAGTTAATTTGCTTATAGTCGCAAAAGTTTTCCTACAAAGGGGCTGGCTTCAACAACCCATAAGGGACGGTTTGCCAAGCTACACAACTCAGAAAACTTTTGTACTATAACCAACGTTAGCTGTTTATAACTCAGAAAACTTTCGTACTACAATAAGCTAACTTTCTTAGAGTATTCTTACTCTATTTTCATACATGGACCGGACTTTCCATCCATTCGAAAGAAAGAACAAGAGGGAAATTTAGAAAGCACTCATATGTAATATATCACAAGAAGTTTTACAAAGGTTACAAGATGATTGCAAGATGATCTTCCAACTACTACAAGACCTCCTTTATATAGGGCTAGGAGGTTATTACAAGACAAACTTACATGATAAAATAAACCTATCTTACATGGCAAACTTATCTTACAAGTGGGTCCTTCTAAGCATGTGAAGGACTTTAGGCAAAACAACTAAAAAACACCTGAAAACATGTGAAAGGGGTGAAATATACATGGTGTAGCATGTGAAAGTATGTGGGAGCATGTGACGCCATGTGAAAGTATGGTGTTGCATGTGATGAAGCATGTGGAGGCATGTGGAAGCATGTGAAAACAAGTTGAAGTGGGGCCCGGATAATATGGAAAGATGTGGAAATTTGTCTTGGCTTGGGTAGGATATTTTTGAGAGTTTTTTAGTGGCTAATCTAGGATTATGGTGGGATTAGCAGGGATTTAGGTAATTATTCTTCATTGATTCTAGGGTTGTCTTCTAGGCATCTTTTCAAAGACCTTGTGTAGTAACGCCTAGAATTTGACGGTCCTTCTTCGCGGTGCTCTTTCTCTTTTGGATTGAGAGATGTAATCCGCATTGGATGATATTTGAAAAGATGCCTAGAAGACAACCCTAGAATCAATGAAGAATAATTACCTAAATCCCTGCTAATCCCACCATAATCCTAGA
>NW_017670557.1:17064-73631 GCF_001879085.1 Nicotiana attenuata | reverse complement strand
TATCGTGAGATTAGCCACTAAAAAACTCTCAAAAAAATCCTACCCAGGCCAAGACAAATTTCCACATCTTTCCATATTATCCGGGCCCCACTTCAACTTGTTTTCACATGCTTCCACATGCCTCCACATGCTTCATCACATGCAACACCATACTTTCACATGGCGTCACATGCTCCCACATACTTTCACATGCTACACCATGTATATTTCACCCCTTTCATATGTTTTCGGGTGTTTTTTTAGTTGTTTTGGCTGAAGTCCTTCACATGCTTAGAAGGACCCACTTGTAAGATAAGTTTGCCATGTAAGATAGGTTTATTTTATCATGTAAGTTTGTCTTGTAATAACCTCCTAGCCCTATATAAAGGAGGTCTTGTAGTAGTTGGAAGATCATCTTGCAATCATCTTGTAACCTTTGTAAAACTTCTTGTGATATATTACATATGAGTGCTTTCTAAATTTCCCTCTTGTTCTTTCTTTCTAATGGATGGAAAGGTCGGTCCATGTATGAAAATAGAGTAAGGATACTCTAAGAAAGTTAGCTTATTGTAAGTACGAAAGTTTTCTGAGTTATAAACAACTAACGTTGGTTATAGTACAAAAGTTTTCTGAGTTGTGTAGCTTGGCAAACCGTCCCTTATGGGTTGTTGAAGCCAGCCCCTTTGTAGGAAAACTTTTGCGACTATAAGCAAATTAACTGTTTGTGTAGCTTGGCAAGCCGTCCCTTATGGGTTGTTGAAGCCAGCCCCCTTTGTAGGGAAACTTTCATATCTATGATTTAGTTTGCTTTCTTGGAGTCTCTTGCTCTGTTCTTTATACTGTGAAGGATCATTCTTATGTTGAGGAGCCAGTAGCTATATAGGACTGGCAGGTTTGAAAGCTGAGGTCAAAGGACAGTGCAGCAGTGAAGGTTCAGTGGCGGGGTTAGCCGGTCGAGGAGGCGACGTGGGAGACCGAGCAGGATATGCACAGCCGTTACCCTCATCTTTTCACCGCTTTAGGTATGTCTTTATGCTCGTTCGAGGATGAACGAATGTTTTAAGAAGGGGAGGATGTAACGATCCGGCCGGTCGTTTTGAGAATTAATGCCCCGATCCCCTATTAACTACTTTCCCCGTGCTGTTTTCTGCTATTGTGGGTTGCCGGGAAGATTCGTTTTGAGTTTCAGAGTGTTTTGGGACACTTAGTCCTTAATAGAGAGCTTAAGCTTTAGAATTTGGACCATTGTCGGAACAGTGTGAAGACGGTCTCGGAATAGAATTCTGTTGAGTCCTTAGCTCCGTTCAGTGATTTCGGGCTTAGGGGCGTGTTCGGGTTGTGTTTTGGAGGTCCGTAGCTTATTTAGGCTTGAAATGCCAAAAGTTAAATTTTTGAAGTTTCCGCATCGATAGTGAGATTTTGATATCGGGGTCGGAATCCGATTCCGAAAGTTGAAATAGTCCCGTAGTGTTGAATGTGACTTATGTGCAAAATTTGGGGTCAATCGGACATGGTTTGGTTGGTTTCGGCATCGGTTGTAGAATTCATGGGATTTCAAGTTCATTAGGCTTGGATTAGAGGGTGATTCATGGTTTTAGCATTGTTTGATATGATTTGAGGGTTGGAATAAGCTCATATGATGGTTTAGGATTGATTGGCATGATTGGTTGAGGTCCCGGGAGCCTCGGGTGAGTTTCGGATGCTTAACGGAATTGAATTTGGACTTAGGCATTTTCTGTTATTGCTGAACCTGCTATAATCGCACCTGCGTATGTGGGACCGCAGGTGCGGCGCCGCACAAGCGGCTTGATGATCGCAGAAGCGGAAAAGGGCAAGGGCTTCAGGAACCGCAGGTGCGGCTGGGTGACCGCAGATGTGGCCAAGTGACCGCAGATGCGGCCCCAGCCCGGATAAGTGAATTTCGCACCTGCGATACCTTTTCCGCAGGTGCGTCCCCCTGACCACATATGCAGTAGTCGCTGGGCAGAAATATAAAATTTCAAGGGTTTGAAGTTCATGACATCAAATTTGATTTTTAGCTCGGGAGAAGGCGATTTTGAGAGGATTTGGAAGAGGAAATCAGTGGGTAACGATTTGTGAGTGAATGGGTGTTCATAATCCGTAATTTTTACCCGATTTCGAGATGTGGGCCCGAGAAGGATTCTTGGACGTTTTTCTTATTTCTCGTTGTAGCTTTAAATTCATTAGTTAAAGTAGTTGCTTGTAGTTTTATTTACCGTGTGTAATTGTTTTGATTAGATTTGGGCCACTCGGAGTTGGATACTCCTGGCAAGAGCGTGATTTCGGATTGATTTTGAGCTGGTCCGAGGTAGGTGGCTTGCCTAACCTTGTGTGGGGGAACTTCCCCTTAGGATTTGGTATTGTTGTTATATGAATGCCGTGTACGTGAGGTGACGAGTGCGTACACGTGCTAATTTTGGAAAAACCCCATTTTCACTAAGTAAATATTTGTGTTTCCTTTTTGTTGAACACTACTTGTATCTTAAAGCCTACTGTTTAGCTTAGGAAAGAATGCTTAAGTGATTTAGCTGTTTTACCTGCTTAAACTGTACACATAAATTCTGTGCAGCATGCTTAGAGTAGAAATCTCTGTTTTCTTGGTACGAACTTGTATAGAAGTGTAGATTCTTTTCTTGAGACGATTATGTGTTTACTTTGGAACGACGGGACGATATCCCGGGAGATCCCCCTGCATGTTTACCTTGAGACTACGATTCGATATTCCGGGAGATCTCCCTGTACATTTATAATTGGGACTACGGGACGAGATCCCAGGGAGATCCCCCTGTACTGGGTATTTACTTTGGGACTACGGATTGGCATTTCGGAAGATTCCCCTGCATATTTATGATTTGGATGACGGGACGACATCCCGGGAGATCCTCTACAGATTTACGTTGGGACTACGGGACGATATCCTGGGAGATCCCTTGTTGCTATCTCTGTGTACTGAGCTATATTCTTTTCGTGATTTTGTTCTTTATCGACTGTTAGTATTTTAATTATACTGTCGCATTTCATACTAGTTTACCTTGTTATATATATAACCAATAGGGCCCTGACCATCCTGGTCACTACTCGACCGGGGTTAGGCTTGGCACTTACTGGGTACCGCTGTGGTGTACTCATGCCCTTTCCTGCATATGTTTTTCGTGTGCAAATCGAGGTTCTTCTGCTCTGCCATACTATCAGCGAGGCGAGGTAATTTTCAGAGACTTCGAGGTATATCTGCCACGTCCGGAGACTAAGAAGTCCCTCTCTATTCTCTTTTTTAACTATAGACCTTCTGTAATTACTTTGTTTAGACTTCTGAAGTTAGGACACTATGTATTTCCTCTAGTTGTTGATTCATGAGATTCTGGGTTTTGGGAGTGTTATTGTTGGTCGAGAGTATTATTATTGTATATGCCGAGCGGCATTTTAAACATCTCTATTATATTACCATAAATTGCTAGTTTCGTATTTTATTTGCTTTTTCCGCAATTTGTTAGGCTTACCTAGCCGTAGAGACTAGGTGCCGTCACGGCAATTCACGAAGGAAGAATTTGGATCGTGACAGTTCAGATTTATATTATAGTAATATATTTCATCTACGTGAGTGTAATTATCTATAGGATTACTATATTCACCAATCCTTCCATTACCTCAATTACCCCTACTTCTACAAACAATTCTATCAACCATTATAATTTATTAAAATACTAGCCGAAAATGATTTATAATTTAAATAAAATAAACTAAAGAATTAAAATTAAATAATAATAATAATAAGAGATAGAGATGAAACGAGTGCAACAAATACCGAAACGAATGCCGATGTAGAAATGAGATTGATAGTTGAAAGTTGAAACTTGCCCAACCTAAAGTTAGTTTCCAATTTCACTCTCAATTATCAAATAAAAAATTAAAATTATCAAATAATATTTTCCAATTAATGAGTATGAATTACCAAACAATGAAAATCAAATAGTGCCTAGAAATTTCAAAAGAGAGAGGTAGAGAAAAGAGAGAGATAGTATGATGATTTTTGAGAAAAATTAAAGATGAGAATGGGTATTTATAATATATAATCAGGGTTAAAGTAATTTTATAATGTTAAGGGTTAAAATACAGTAAAGATGGGCTAAGGGGCTAATATGGCCATTTTTTGTCGTTGTTGAGTGACCATTTTTGCAGAAGAGAAATTCCAGTGAAATTGGGTTGGAATGAGATTCTGACTGGGCAATCGGGCCGGTTAAAAGGGGATAAAACCCACGTCCTACCCCGATCCGCGTCCCCCGTCCCTCTGCCCCTATCCCATACCCCTCCCGCCAATGTGGGAGTGGGCCAGACAGTTACCGAGTCAAGGTGGGGCGAGACTGAGAATGGGGTATTCTGATCCACCAGCTAGGCATATTAGGGTTATATTATTGTAAGGTGAAAATGACACTCTTTTATGAGACCTGTAATTGAAATTCCCATTTAAGTCTTCTATATAATTAAAAGAATTCAAGGTTTTTTTCTTAATAAAATAATTAACTTTTTAGCTTAAAATAAAAATGATCCAATATAATGTTTATTTAATGCTTAATGCCATCTCTTAAAAATAACAGATAGAGCCTAAAAGATAAGATCTCAGAATAACAAAAAAGAAATATAACGATCCGATTGATCGTTCTGTATATTATAACCCTGTTCTTCTATTTATTTCTTCTTATATATTCATTTGTGGTTGTGTGACTTACCGAGTGGTTGGATTAGATTGGGAAAAGTTTCAGAGTGAATTGGGACACTCAGTCTCATGGTTGGAAGCTTATGTTGAAAGAGTTGACCAAAGTTTGACTTTTGTATAGATGACTCCAAAATGGTATTTTAATGATTCCAAAAATTTTGTACGGTACTCCTGGACTTAGGCGTATGTCCAGATGTTGATTTGGAGGTCCGTAGGTGGATTTGATGCTTTTTGGCGGAAGTTAGAAAGTTGAAGGCCACGAAGGTTTAGAGGTTTGATCGGCAGTTGACATTATTGATATTGTGGTCAGATTTAGTTCTGGAAGTCGGAATAGGCCGGTTCTGTCATTTGGGACTTGCATGCAAATTTGGGGTCATTCGGAGTTGATTTGATATGGTTCGTCATGAGTTTTTGACGTTGAAAGTTCATTAGTTTTATTAGTCTTGAATTGACATGTGAATCGTGCTTTCTGTGTTATTTGATGTCACTTAAGGTTTCGACTAGGTTCGCATTATGTTTTAAGACTGGCTTATATATTTGATGGGGTCTCGGGGGCCTAGGGTATATTTCGTGTTGAGAATGGAGCAATTGTGGATGTAGAGGAATTGCCCAAGGTTGCAGGTTCTAATGCTTTCGCATCTGCAGAGGGCTTGGCATAGATGCCGAGCTGCAGGAGCACACTATTTGTGTGCAGGTGCGAGGTAAGGTGAGGTTTGGCTGGGGGCGCAGGTACGAGGGTATTTGCGCATCTGCGAGCCTGCATATGTGGACGAGTGAGCGCAAAAGTGAAACTGGACAGAGGCCTGGGTTTTCGCAGATGCAGACTTTGGATCGTAGAAGCGGTCCCGCAGGTGCGGCAAGGGACTGTAGGTGCACATGGTTGGGACTTAAGTGAATGTCGCAGATGCAAGAACTTGACTGCAAAAGCGACATTGCATGTGCGATTTAATGGACCGCAAATGCGATTTTGCTGGTAAATTTTGAAATTCGAGGCTTTGAGTGTTTTTCTCATTTTTAGGTCTTTGGAGCTTGGTCTAAGGTGATTTGTGGAGTGATTTTCATCATAATTGATGAGCTAAGTAAAGTTTGATCACTTTTGAAGATAGATATTGATTACCCATAGGTTATTACACCTTGTTTATGTGATTTTAAGGTGAAACTTGGAGATTTTAGACTATGTTATTGGAGAGTAATATTTCATAATTTGAGGGTCGATTTGTTGGTTGGAATTAGTATGGTTGAACTTGTAATTGAATGGGTGTTCGGAATTTGAGAGTTTGACCGCGTATCGAGATGCAGGCTCGGGGCTGACTTTTTAGGTTGACTTTCCGAATTTGATTAAAGATAGCTTTATTATGTAGGATTGTTTCATATGGCTCTTATTGATGATACTAAGTTACTTTGGCTAGATTCGAATCGCTCAAAAGCTGATTCGCATGGTAAAAGGCTTTTTGGAGTACTGATTTGTACGTTTTGAGGTAAGTAACATATCTAAACTTGGATTTGAGGGTAATTAAACTTGGGAACTATGTTATATGAGATGTATTGGGGTGACATCGTAGTATTCATTATTTGAGGTTGCTTTTAGACTATCATGGGATTTGTTTTGCTATCATGCCCTGTTATATCCGTGTTTTCTAAACCTGTATAATTAATTGAGTTCTGATTCATGTTAGAAATTATGTCTAGGATATATGCTAATTATTTGAGATAGGATAAGGCAATTCCTTACACATACTCTCAGTCATGATGTATGCTATATCAGTCTCAGTGTTTCTTATTTGATTTCTCACATGTTGTTGATGCATCATATGTGTAACACTATTAAACTAGGTATTGTGAGATATAATTATTTGAGACTTGTGTGGTTGATTACTGTATAGAGATGTACTTTTCTCATGTTAGATGGTAAATGAAATGATTTATCCATTTTGGGCTATAATTTTTATACTTGGAAAGAATGTCTAAATTCCTTAAATGTTAACGAAATGAACATGATATCATTTAGCTAGTTACTTATACTATTCCTTTATATCTCGAGCTGTTACAGGTTATTGATGTTGGTCTTTAATTGTACCTTCTAAGTTCGTTACTGCTTTTAGCCTAAGATTAGGTTTGTTACCTTTGGAGTATATGGGGTCGATTGTACTCATACTACACTCTACACTTCGTGTGCAGATCCAGGTACTTCTGGACGAGGTAATTTCTAGAGTTGTGTTGCTACCAGCTTTTTTGGAGACTACATGGTAGCTGCTATGTTGTCCACGGACCTTGAATTTCTCTTTCATTTATTTTCATTGTTACTGTTCTATTGTTCAGACAATTGTATTGAGGAGTTGACTTTGGATTTTGATGTTCAGTAGTGCTCATGTGCTCGTTTACACCAGATCATTAGGATGGTTTCCCACATATTGTGTTTGTTTCCTCAGTTATTTCCTGATATTTCTGTTGTTGAGTTTATTGAACTGTGTTTTATCAAATTCATTATTTTTGTGTGGCTGTTGGTTTGTCTAGCTAGTAGTGTTAGGCGTCATCCCGACTCTGGCAGGAGTTGGGTTGTGACAAGTTGGTATCAGAGCACTAAGTTGCTTAGGTCTCACAGGCCATGAACAAGTTTAGTAGAGTCTTACGGATCGGTACGGAGACGTATGTACTTATCTTCGAGAGGCTACCAAACTAATGGGAAACTTCACTTTCTTGCATTCTAATCGTACGGATTTATTAATTATGAAGTCTGAACCTCTATTCTCCTATTCTCTCGCAGATGGTGAGAATGTGTTCAGCGAATCAGGCACCCGTACAACCAGTCAGGGTAGCGAGAAGACGGGACCAAGGAGGAGGCCGAGTTGGGCTCACATTGCAGCGAGGACAGCACCTGTGGAGCCAACTGTTGCTCTATTAGAGGAGAAAGTGCCGGATACTATTGAGCCGGTGGGACCAACTCAGACGCCGGTTGTACCTATTGTGGTATTTGGTTTTCATGAGGCTTTGTCTCAGATTTTGAGTGTGTGTACGGGATTTGCTCAGGTTGTTTCGGTGCCCTTTGCACCAGCTGCTTCAGAGGTTGGGGGAGGAGCCCAAACTCTCGCAACCTATACTCTAGAGTAGCTAGCTCATGGTCATCAGACATCGGGGGTGTTTCCAGTTCAGCCAATTATTGTTGCTCAGGTAGAGGTTGGTCCACATATGACTAATGTGGAGCAGAAGAGGTTGGAGCAGATTAGGAAGCTTGATCCGCCTGAGTTAAGTGGAGCTGAGTTAGAGAATGCTCAGGATTTTCTGGACTGGTGTCATCAGATTCATCACACAGCGGATATTGTGTATGTCAGTGGAGTTGCTTTCACTACCTTTCAACTGACAGGGGCAACCAATAGATAGTGGTAAGATTATGAGTTAGGCATGCCAACTAGCATAGCACAACTTACGTGGCATGAGTTCTCAATTCCCATTCTTAGAAGTTTGTTCTACAGACTTGTAGAGAGGAGTTGTGTAGGGCGTTTCAGTAGTTACGCTAGGGAGATATGACTGTGATTTAGTATGAGATGAGATTCACAGATTTGGCCCGTCATGCTATATGGTTGGCTCTCACTTAGAGAGAGAGGATCAGTAGGTTCATTGATGGCCTCAACTATGGTCTACGTTACAATTTGGCTCAAGAGGTTGAGACGTATGGTAGGTTTGACCAGGTGGTCGAGATTGCTAGGCGCTTGGAGCAGGTTCACAAGCTTGAGCGTGAGGAGTGACAGGGCAAGAGGCCACGTTGGTTAGATGGTCTTAGTGGTACCTCATATAGAGGCCAGTCACATCACAACAGAGGCCGTCCTTTTTGGCCCGCTCAGAATGCTCGTCAGGTTCCTCGTGGTTCTTCAGCTAGCCATGGTGCTTAAAGGACTTCTTCGGTTCAGTATTCTTTTAGTGCACTCCCAGCTCAGAGCTTGTACCATGCTTCATCAGTTCAGGGTTCGTCAGTACTAGGTTCTTCCACTGGTTATTCTAGCTCTTAGGGTCCGATTCAGGCCCCACAGTCATTTCCCGTTTGAGGTTGTTACGATTGTGGAGAGTTGGGGCATGTGAGGAAGTACTGCCCTCATCATTGCAGAGGTCTAATGCATCAGACTCCTGCACCCATTGCTACACCAACTGCTCTGCCAGCTCGGGGTGGAGGTAGTATGGGTTGAGGTCACCCTAGAGGGGAACGTTCGACAGGTAGTGGTAAGGCTCGATGCTATGCTTTTCCTTCTAGGCTCGATTCAGTTGCTTCTGACATAGTGATCACAAGTATTGTATTGTGTGCCACAGGTATGCTTCAGTATTATTTGACCCTGGTTGCACTAATTCATATGTGTAAACATACATTGCTCGATTGGATATGCTCATGATTCCTTAGTTATGCATGTGCATGTATCTACACTGGTGGGTGATTTTATTATTGTGGATCGTGTAGACCAGTTGTCTGCGGTGGCTATTGGGGGTTTTGATATGAGAGTTGATATTTTATAACTTAGAACGGTTAACTTTGGCATGATTGTGGGCATGGATTGATTGTCGCCATATCACGCTTCCTTGATTATCATGCTAAGTCTATGACATTGGCGATGCTAAAGGTGCCAAGGTTAGAGTGGAGAGGCTCCTTAGATCAGGTTCATAGTATAGTGATTTCACATTTGAAGGCTCAACAGATGGTTGAGAATTGATGTTTAGCGTACTTGGCCTTCATGAAGGATGTTAGTGTTTATACTCCCACTGTTGAGTCAGTTTCGGTTCTGAGAGACTTCCAAGATGTGTTTGCAGTAGACCTACCAGAAATGCCACCTGACAGGGACTTTGATTGTAGTATTGATTTAGTGTCGGGAGCTCAACGCAACTTTATTTCACCGTATTGCATGGCACTGATAGAGTTGAAGGAACAATTGCAGGAGCTACTTAATAAGGGCTTTACTAGGCCTAGTGTGTCTCCTTGGGGTGCACCGATTCTATTTGTGCAGAAGAAGGATGGTACTATGAGGATGTGTGTTGACTACAAACAGACGAGCAAGGTTACTATTAAGAACAAGTACCCACTACCACGCATTGATGACTTATTTGATCAGTTTCAGGGTGCTAGAGTGTTCTCAATGATTGATTTAAGGTCAGGGTATCATCATTTGAGGATCTGGGATTATAATATTCCGAGGACAGATTTCAGGACCCGCTATGGTCAATATGAGTTTTTGGTGATGTCTTTTGGGCTGACTAGTGCCCCAACAGCCTTTATGAACTTGATGAACATAGTATTCCAGCCATATCTTGATACCTTCATTATAGTATTCATTGATGATATATTGGTGTAGTCACGTAGCCAGGAGGATCATGAGTAGCATTTGAGGATCGTACTCTAGACATTGAGAGAGAAGAAGCTATATGCTAAAATCTCCAAGTGTGAGTTTTGGCTAGATTCTATGGCATTTTTGGGGCACGTGGTGTCCAGTGAAGGGATCAAGGTAGATCCGGAGAAGATTGAGGCAGTTCAGAGTTGGCCTAGACCATTTTCTGCTGCTGAGATCTAGAGTTTCCTTGGTTTAGCTGGATATTATCATCGTTTTGTGGATGGTCTATCGTCCATTGCTGCATCTTTGACTAGATTGACCCAGAAGTTTTCCCCATTCAGGTGGTATGATGAGTGTGAGGAGAGCATTTAGAATCTAAAGACTGCATTGACTACAACCTAATGTTGTTGTTGCATACATGTTCGGGATCTTACATTGTGTATTGTGTTGCATCGTATAATGGGATTGACACGGTGTTGATGTAGGATGGTAGGGTAATTGCCAACGCATCTCGGCAGTTGAAGGTTCATAAGAATATTTACCCTGTGCATGATTTAGAGTTGGCATCCATTGTTCACGCGCTGAAGATTTGGAGGCACTATTTGTACGACATTTCATGTGAGGTCTATACTGACCATTGGAGTCTCCAACACGTGTTCAAGCAGAAGGACCTTAATTTGCGGCAGTGAAGATGCTTAGAGTTGCTGAATGACTATGATATCACCATATCATATCATCCGAGGAAGACCAATGTAGTGGCCAATGCATTAAGCAAGAAGGGTAAGAGTATCGACAGTTTGGCATATTTACCGGTAGTAGAGAGGCCACTAGCCATGGATGTTCAGGCTTTGGCCAATCGATTTGTGAGATTAGATGTTTCAGAGCCTAGCCGGGTTTTTGCTTGTTTTGTGGCCCAGTCATCGGTGTTGGAGTGTATCAAAGCTCACCAGTTTGATGATCCACACTTGCTAGTGTTGAAGGACATGGTGCATTGTGGTGGTTCTAAGGAGGTTGTGATTGGCGATGATGGTGTTATGCGCTTCAATGCCGGATTTGTATTCCAAATGTTTATGGGTTGAGATATTTGATCCTTGCGGAGGCTCAAATCTCGCGCTATTCCTTTCACCCATGTGTCATGAGGATGTACTGTGACTTGAAATAGTACTATTGGCGGAGAAGAATGCAGAAATATATTGTTGCTTATGTCTCTCGGTGTTTGAATGATTGTCATGCCCCAAACTTGGGGAGCGATATCGGCACCCGGTGCCATACTTAACCTAGCATACCAACATGTGACTAGGGGACTCTAAACATACAATGTCATACTTTGACCATAGGGCCACTGTAAGGCCCCGTGAAATTTCTACTCAAAAACCCGAAACCTCATAGTGCCAAGTTAGGAGTATGATCTGTGCATTAAAAAGTTAAGGAATACTGTTTTTCAGTAAAGCGCATTTCTGCGGTCCATTATGCGGTTGCATAATAGCTATGCGGATCGCATTGTCGCCGCATAGTGAGACAGTATGCTGGTAAGTTTTGAAGTCAACTATGCGGCCAATTATGCGATCACATAATCAATATGCGGGCCGCATAGTCATCGCATGACCTCCTTGGAATTTTGTAAGGGGCAGTTCTGCGGTGCATTATGCGACCGTAGAACAGGTATGCGTATCGCATTCTTGCCGCATACCCGGGCAGATTGTTCAAGTTTTGAGGACCATTTTGTGGTCCCTTTTGCGGGCCGCATGTCAATTATGCATTCGCATATGCGACTGCAGATTGTGTCGGGGCTCCCATTTTTTAACTTTTAAAACCCGACCCCATTTCGATAAAATCACCCCATTAGACCCTCCTGAGCTAATTTCTACCACATTTAGAGTGAGAGCAAGAGTTTTAGAGGGAGAAAGTGATTCCCACCAAGCCTCTACTCAATCCTTACCCAAATTCTTGAAGATTACCAAGTAAAGCTACTAGGCCTTCATCCTAAGAGGTAAGAACTTGTGCTCTAACCTTTGATTTTGAAATTCTTACTAAAATAAGTAATTAACAAAAAGGGTTCATGGGTATAAGGGTTGATTGTCTTGCATGCATGTATGATAAAAGGGCATGGGGAGATTGTGAGCTAAGAATGTAACAAATGGGGTGTAAGATGATAGAATTCTTCACAAAAGACCTTAAAATTCATAATGCACACTTAGTGCTTCAGTGTATGCTCAAGTGAGCTAGAATCTTGATTACTTCTCTAATCTTTGGATCAACTTGTAATTCTCATAAATAGATCGAAGTGGCTAAGGGTCAGAATTATTGTAAGAATTTAAGAAAAAGCTCCATTGAGGTATGTATGGATAAAATCCCCTCTTCTTAGAAATTGAGCTTCGTTGGTGTCTATGCAAATGTTGTTAGAGTAAAATTTGATTGATGTATTGATTGTTATTTCGCACGAACTGGTTTTGCAATTATATATACGTGAAAGGTGTGCCTCAATGTGTGCAATGTACTATTATTGATAATTTAAAGATGTGCGAAGAATATGAACCATGTGTTGAAATGCCTAGACTTCAAGTCAAGATTAAAACTGAGATTTGTCATGCCAACTATGTGAAATCTTGTCTATGCTTACAACTTGAATTGCTTTTGTATGTGCCTATGATTCTAAATTTGCAAGGTTAACATTGAAAGTGGAAATGATGTGAAATGTGGCCTAGTTCCAAGTATGATGTGATAATTGTGGCCCTAAGTGCCTATGAATTGATATATGTGAAATAAATATTGAAATGAGACGATTAATGAAAAAGGGACAACGTCTTGGTAAGACGGCTTAGTCGATCGGGCCGTGATCGGACACCATGCCGCACACATGATGGTACTGTGCTGATATTGAATTTCGGAAATTGAGAATGAGATTGTGATTGAGGTACATGTCTCAAATGAGGCAACTTAGCCAATCGGGTCGTGATCGGACTCCGCTCAAGAAAGCGGTGGTATTATGAATGATGATGAACAGTATCAAATGCCCCAACCTAAAGCTATGGAAATTATGGGAAAGTTATATGATTTTTTTATTTGATGATGTGGTGATCGTTTAAAACTTTTGATTGTCCCTTGTGATTTCATTGTTCTTGTATGATAATTCTTTCTAATGAGATGGTGTTTAGTTATACATACTAGTACTATTCCATGGTACTAACGTCCCTTTTGCCGGGGGCGCTGCATCTTTCAATGGATGTAGGTGGTTCCATAGCAGACAGTGCCGATCGTAGATAGCGGAGCATCCTCCTCTCAGCAGTCTTGGTGAGACCCTTTTCTTCCAGGGGTAATGCAGTATGTATTTTGTTATATACTTCCACTTTTGAGGTATAGCCGGGGCCTTGTTGCCGGCATTATCATAACTGTCTTTTGTATCTTTAGAGGCTCCGTAGACGTTTGTGTGGGCTATGTACGGGTAATGAACGGGTCAATGAACTGTGTTGTAATTCTAAACTCGGGTTCTTCTAACTGTATCTGTATGAAAACTTGGGAACTTAACTATGGTTTAAATGTGGTAATATGAAATGAATTAGCAATGTCATATGTGCGACCTTTCCTACTGTTTAAATAAATGGAATCATGGTTTTCGTGGTCATAGTGAGTTGGGTAGAAAGTGTTAAAAAGGCTTGCTCAGTTGGGTTCACTCGATTGAGCGCCGGTCGCGCCTCCCAAGGTTGGGGCGTGACAGCCACATTGCAAGATAACTTGTGAAACAAAATGTAAAACTGGATAGAAACTGGCTCTGACTGAACATCAATATAAAGCTGGGCCGACAAGGCCGTCATAACTACTACAGCAAACAAACCAACGAAAAATACATACAAGGCCTACAAGCCCAACATATTGCATTGGCTAACAGATATGTCTGCAAGCCTCTATTGATGGATGTACTGTGGATGGAACAGGGCCCCGACCTACCCATAATATATATACTTACATACAAAATATGTACTCAAAACCCTAGATCCAGCAACTACGAACGACATGCAGCTTACCAATCAAGCTGATCACGGATAGCATCTACGGGGGAGGTCTACCAATCTATCTATCCGAACCTGCATGCAAGAAATGCAGCATCCCCAGGAATGGGATGTCATTACGAAATAATGTACCGAGTATGTAAGGCAATCGAATAATTGAAAGCTGAAACTAAACTGATAATATAGTAACTAGGAGTCAAAGATGATCTGAAGGTATACTTACCTGCTGATACTGTCTCAACTCTCTCAATATAGTAAGTAAAATAGTTGTACGACCCTATAAGGCTCAGTACTTGTAACTGATCAGCTGTAGTAGGCTCGCTGATAGGTGCTCGGCCATACTAGGCTCTGTATATTGGTCATTCTGGGCTCGCTCATAGGTAATCGGCCACAGTAGGCTCATTATATAAATTATCATCTTATCTGAGGTTTCCCAATAGGGGCCTGCCCACCGACTATATCTCGGTGGTGTTGAAAATACTGTAATACTATATATATAGACCATATACCCTCTTGACTGAAAGAAGATAATACTTAACTAAATAGAAAGTTCCAACAAGGGAGAATACTGTAACTTCTGAGACTAGGATAATATGAATAACTTAAGGAATACAAACTTCTCCTTATGTCTCGTTCTCAAACACATGTAGTTACGAGATCATGCAAAAATGAAGAAAAGGTTTAGCCTTAACATACCATACCACAACCTTTCCAATAACCACGTTGAACTCGTCTCTTCGCACCTTAATCTACAAAAACGATAATAATACTATCATTAAGTTACGAATGGTACAACTATCACAGAACGAACGATAGGCTTATTATATATTTAAACGGGCAGCATCTGCCCTATAATCTTTACTTCCTCCAAATTCAAGATAACACAAACAACACAAGAATACAACAATAATAACATATATACATTATTTTCCAACCTTATATACACCACAATATACTACAAAACAGCCCAACACACCCCAATCTCTTCATACAGAAAACGACCACCATAGTAGTGTCAAACAACCCAAAAATGTTACGACAAACGACCAGCCCATCACCCTACTTTTATGTGGTGTTTCTCGACACCCTTTCTCCTCCAAAACTCCCTAAAACAGTAGCAAAAAATGCAATCCAACATCAACACAAAACATACCACAAAATAGTCCACTACAAGTTGAATAACTCGAACTCACGGCTTCCGATCACCGTCCCGTGAGTTCTTACAAATATAGAACGACTTCCCATACAATTCCAGCAGAAAAAATGGATGAAAGAGAGAAGTAAACTTACCTTATTTGTTGAATAACTCATCTCCTATCTTAGTTTTTCAAACTCTAGGTTTTTCCTCCAACTAGAACTTGAAAAGGAGAAAAAATCAATTAGGATTTGTGTGCAATTTTTGGGAGGATTTTTGTGCAGGGGTTTAGGTGTGGTTGTTGTTCTATATAATGATTTTTATATTGCAGTAGATAACCTTAAATGGTCTCTTTGGACGACCCGAATCAGCCCCTTTTTGAGCATATTTAATCCTCTCATTTAAGCAAGTAAGTGACACACCTACTCACCTAGTAGTCTGTGCAATCTCGCAAAAACACATATATCTCTCTAATACAATGACATATTGACAAATGGTTTAATGATTTAGAAGATAGACTCATATATCTTTAATTTGATGGGTGGAATACCCCGTAACTCTAAGCATATTGGGATAAATTGCAGTTACATTTGACCCAAATTACAGTAAAACTTATGAACGTAACATGTGATGACTTTCATCGACTTTTGTTCCACAACTCGCTTGACCTCAAAACTTAACACATGAATATCATAAAACTAAAATAAATTATAAAATACCCTCTTATCATGTAAAGAACCCTAGTCTCACCCCAAATGTACGGGTTATAGCATTCCCAACTTGTCGACTTTCGACGAACCATTATTTTCTTCAATTCCTTTAGCTTTTGAACCTTCCAACCCTCTTTTTACTTGTTGTTCATGATCTTCAATATTTGTAACCTCCGAGGTAGCATGATAACTTACTTTATATACTTCCAAAGATGAACTCATTTTTGGTCTTACATAACTTTGCTTAAGAGCCACTTTACACACAAAAATATGGGGTGCAACATCATACCCCCCTTAGGAACATTCGTCCTCGGATGTTTACTATTAGAGACTTGGGAAATTTTTTCCAGAGTCTCCTCTGTACACTAGAATAAAACCAACCTTCATGCAACCAGAAAACATACTATACATGCACACACGACCAATGTCTATAAATAGCAACACTTGGCCTCACACGACCGTTAATCATAAATATTGAAAGTCAAAAATAAGAGCTTTCCTGATGAAATATTGGCCTGAATGGATATGAGCTGAAGTATCCCAAATCGAGGAATATCTTCAGTTTGAAATAGATGGGGATATTTAGACTTCATTTCTTCATCCGCTTCCCACGTTATCTCTTCCACATTCTTGCTTCTCCATAAAATTTTCACGGAGGCTACCTCCTTATTTCGTAGCTTGAGGATTTGTTGTTCTAGGATGGAAATTGGAACTTCCTCGTAAGATAAGTTCTCAATGATTTGTGTTACACCCCATATTTTCATACGTGAGATCATGTCGTAAGTCAGTTGACGTAAGCTCATAAATGAGACCGTCTTTGAAAGTACATAAAGTAAGTTATTAATGTAATCTTGGAGGTTAAAAATATTTAAGATCATGAATAACAAGTACCGATAGGGATGGAAAGCTTAGAAGCTAAACAAAAAATAAGTTTCGTCAAAATTCGATAAGTTTGGAATGTTATAACATGCACTTTGGGGTGAGACTAGGGCTCTTAACACTATAAGGAGGTTATGTTATGAGTTATTTTAGGCTTAATATAATTGTGTGTTACGTTTTGAAGTCAAGAGAGTTGTGGAACAAAAGTTGGCAAAGGTCATAGACAAAGGATTGAACTATTAGAAAATTGTATCATGGATATTCCATAGCGTCCATGAAAGGCTAAACTAAACCAGGAGCCATAGATCGGAAGATAGCTTAATCCTACATAAAGGCTGATCAGAAGGAGCAGAAAGCTAAAGAGTTACATCAACCAAGTAAATCGGGAGTCCGATTATTGGACCTAGAAAATTATAGAAATCGTGATTGTGAATATTTCAAGATCACCCTTAAATAGCAGAGGTACAAGAGAGATACTACAGTAGCCATATTGTATAACGGCTCTCTGATAAGGCCAGTTAGAAGAATACCAGCCTCATAAGAAGTTAGTATGAAGCTCCCACCGGATTTTATATGCACCAGAGTTGCAAGCATTATAATAGAGCTTCAGGTTGTGGATGTGAATTATACCTATGTGGAAGGAAGTTCATGGGAGAGATAGAAGACGTGATGCGAGATTTTAAGGTAAGTAAGGGAAATATGAACAACGTTCGAGATGCTCAGGTGCAAAAGGTTGTGAATAATCTATACTTCATATATAGGGCTAAAAGCGCTGGGATTCAATATCCAGGAATGATAGTGGCATATCTTCCAGCATACGGTTTCTAGGTACCGAGAGATCTAGCCAAGAGAGTAAAGAAGAGTTAGAGACGATGTGATATCTCGCTTGATGTTATAGAATAACATAAGGGAATCTACTGTGCAAGCAAGCTGAAGGAAGGTTACGAATAGTATAAATAGACACGTAGAGGTCGCAAGCTAAAGTATAGTAAAGCAACGAGGTTTTATGACATGAGTAAGGATGAGAAAGGGCAAGTAAGAAGGTAACGAGAATGGATAAGTCTTCGAGATTAAGACCATGAAAACAACAAGGATAATGGTTTCTCTAAGTTATAGAAAGTTCAGTATAGCCTGAATGAATTCAAAGGAATCTAAGACTTATAGCATCTAGAGTGGAATGAGGGTGTGATTGTGATAGATAACGGATGACGTTTGGGCCTTCGATTGAGTAATGACTTGAAGAGGATTTTATGAATTGTATAGGATTAAAATACTCATGTAAGGTGAGTCATATTGGGATTCTATAAAATACGGTTATGGAAGTATAGTATCACCCCTAGGTGGATCAATCTAATTACTCTAAATGTCCCTAATGAGACGTGAGCCCTAGCGGTAGTGTTACATAAGAGATCAAGTTATCAATGGTAGATGATAGATCAACATTAAGTTGAATCAACAGTGGATGGACAAAAGTCACAAAGTATGAGGTGAGATTAGGCCGCCATTCTTAAGATGAACAAGTAATGAAGAAGCATTAAAGGACTTAGATTTATACATAAGGGATAAGCAACGAAAGTAACCTGGAGTTTGGTAGCAGACCTCAGTACCGATAAATTGAAGTAAGAGTTATGGTATAGTATGACCTACCTAGATGCAGTAAAGTCATACGAATGGATAAGCGGATCTATGAAATAAGGTATAACAACATTGGTAAGTTCGACAAAGTACCGAGCGAAGAACTTCAGTATACCTACAGATGCCCAGAGGGACATTTTATCAAGCTCTGTATATGCCCCCAAAGTGAGGCCTAAAGATTGGCGAACATACAAGGAAAAAGTCGTACAGGCTGTATAACCAAAGGTAGCAACAGTTACGAGATTGAAAGGATTCCGACCACAAGTCATAGTGTGAGAAAGAGACCAAAAAGGGGGAATTCCTTGGCCTTTAGATTTATTCAAAGAACAGTTGCCTAAATGGCAAGAAGAGTATTAAAGTATTCGCAAGAGCTATAGGTTATGAGAATGATAAATGCATCAGTCAACATTCGAGGACGAATATTCCAAAGGGAGGAATGATGTTGCACCCCATGTTTTCGTACATGGAAGTACGCCATAAGTAAATTGATATAAGCTCGTAAATGAGATGTTACGTTCTGCATTTTTGTACGTTACGATTTCATCGTAAGTTAATCGACGTAAGTTCAGGAATGAGATTTATTTTGGGATCATAAGTCTTACGCTATTTTAAACAAGTGATAAGATAATTCGCAAAGGTGAGAGGGTAAGCGAATCGAAGAAAATGAGTTTCGTCGAAGTTTGGCAATTTGGGGATAAAATATGGTCCAAGCTATAATATCCCATATTCATGGACTAGTGACATACAAGGTACCACATGACCATGATAGTAAGGTATATAAAGTGTCTTAAAAGTGAGTAGTATTTTAAGTAATTTGAGATAATTCCTAATTGTGGGGATAATTGGGTAAGTATGGATTTTTAAGTAGGAGATGAATTACTAAATGAAATTTTTGGATAAGATTTAAGGGGGCATCAAATGTGGCAGCCCATATAAGTGACTCTTTAAGTCACATTTCAAGGTGGCATGATTTGTGATTTTTGTAGATAAGTCATTCCTAAAGTGGGTCCCACTCACAAGGTTAAAGATCAAACCTCCCTAATTAATTAAAGGGATGGGTTAGAATTTCAAAAGAGCAACGGATGAGTTCTTAAAAATAGGAATTCATAAGAATCTCTACTATAATGATATTAGGGTAGCGTTTGGAATGACTACACGGTTGTAAGGATATCACTGGTTTGCAACGAAAGATGGTAAGTGTTATGGCCTCGTCGTGTAAAAAAAAATACAGTACAATCTTTCTTAAGAATATCATATGGATTTTTCCCTACTTTGATCACCATTACGTGTTGTCGCAATTAACGTGTGTTTGAAGGATTGTCAAGAGAATTGGCTCAGGTATGTTAAGGCTATCCCTTCTTTTTTTTTTGGCATTATCCATACGATATAAGCAAAACGAGCAAATGTACAACTTTCATAAAATGACTCTATTCATAAAAATACTAGAAATTCTTATGTTCTTGATTCCCCATGTGTCCTATTATTTTATCATCTGTTCACGGGTCTCCGAAAATACGTAAGTTAATAAGGTTTATTTCCTGATATTAATCAGAGGCATAATGATCTTATGACGTTCCGAAAGATTTTATTGACGTACTTTCTCATGCATTGCATTCATTTATACATGTACATTGACCCATGACCAGATGACATTATATACGCGTATATATGTATATGGGATATGAAAAACGGTTACGGCGTTATATACACACCACCACCTGATCAGCTGGTATACGTTGATGATTTTGCCCACAGTGGCCGAGATGATATGATGGAATGCCCTCAGAGGCTTGATGATGTTATGAACACATGTACCTATGCACGACATGACATTTATATGCATATGCATGAGACTATAAATATTTCATGATTTGCAACGTTTGTTCGGACTTACATGTCGAGTCTTTTACTCCATGTTTCTCTCATTTCTATTATTTACTAATTTTCGTTCCTTACATACTCGGTATATTATTTGTACTGACATCCCTTTTGCCTGGGGAAGTTGTGTTTCATGCCCGCAGGTCCCGATAGAAAGGTTATGAGCCCTCCAAGTAAGCTATCAGCTCAGCGAAAGGTGTTGGTGCGCTCCATTTGCTCTGGAGTTGCCTATTTGGTCAGTATGATTAGTACATGTATTAATTGGTACGGCAGGGCCCTGTCCCGACCTTTATGATATTGTGTATTCCTAGAGGCTTGTAGACAGATGCCATGTATACGGATACTTGTATGGCCTTGTCGGCCTATGCTTTGAGTATATAAAGGATCATGCCGGGCTTATAGGCCCGTACGTCATGTGTATAAGTTCGTATTACATGTTGGGTCATCCAATGTCGAGTATTTTTCCCATGTTTTATTCTACTTATCTCACGGCAGCCTCTCTGGCTCATTTACCTATGATAGTATGATACAGAAGATACATTACATAGGTACTCGGTTGAAGGTATCGGGTGTCGTCGCGGCCCATCGGTTTGGGTTGTGACACCCTTGAACTCGCTCGTAAGCTCAAATCATCATATTAACATCAAAAATCAAGAATCATACACAAACTCAGGAATTTTCAAAGTTCTACTAAAATTTTCAACTTTTTGCAAAAAGCATTGAAACGGCCTCAGGTCACCGAGGACCCCAACCAAAAATGCATACAAGTCTAAAATCAGCATACAAACCTACCGAAATTGCCAAAATACAATCCGAGTTCTTTTGCCAAAAACGTTGACCGTTCTAGCCATATTTAAAGTCAAAAATTATATTTTCTTTAAAAATGCACATTTAAACTTTTTGAAAATTGACACGGACCATGCACACAAGTTATAAATCATAAAATAGAGCTACGAAAGGTTTTGAAACACAAAAAGTAAATCTTGTACTCAAAACAACCTATCGGGTCATCAAACATATGGATTTTCCAATATGCCACCAGATAAAGATATTGATTTTGACATTAACTTGGTTCCAGGCACCTAGCCCATATCTATTCCACCATATCGCATGGCTCCAGCTAAATTGAAAGAGTTGAATAAGCAGTCATAAACTTTTTTTTTGAAAGTGGTTCATTATACCTAGTATTTTTCATTTGGGTGCACCGGTGTTGTTTATAAAAAAGAAGGATGGTACTATGAGGATGTGCATTGATTATCAGCAACTGAACAAGGTTAATTTCAATAACAATTATCCATTACCCCGTATTCATAATTTATTTGATCAGCTTCAAGGTGTTGAGGTGTTCTCTAAGATATACTAGATATCGGGTTATCATCATGTCAAGATTAGGGCTTTGGATATCACTAAGACGTCTTTTAGGACTCGTTATGGACATTATGAGTTCTTGGTGATGTTATTTCGTTTGATTAATGCTCCAACAACATTTATAGATTTGATGAACTAGGTGTTCAAGCCTTATTTGGACTCTTTTTTGATTGTGTTCATTGACGACATCTTAGTTTACTCTCAAAGTAGGTAAGAGCATGAGCAACATTTGAGGATTGTGCTTCAGACCTTGAAGGAGAAGCAACTTTATGCTAAGTATTTTAACTGTGAGTTTTGGTTGGATTCAGCTACTTCTTATGTCACGTAGCATCTAATGATGGTATTAAGGTTGATCCTATGAAGATTGAGGCGGTTACGAATTGGCCTAGACTTACTACAACTATAGAGATAAGGAGTTTCTTGGGTTTGGTATGCTACTATTGTCATTTTGTAGAGGGATTTTCATCTATTACAGCACCATTAACTAAGTTAACCCATAAAGGTATTGCTTTTAGATAGTTCGATGAGTGTGAGGAGAACTATCGAAAGCTCAAAGTTTCTTTGGCTACCTCGGTGTTGGTGCTTCTTATAGGTTCAGGGCCATACATGTTGTATTGTGATGCTTTGTGCTTTGGTCTTGGTGGGGTGTTGATGCAAATAGTAGGTTTATTGCTTATGCGTTACGGTAGTTGAAACCTCATTAGAAGAATTATCCAGTTCATGATTTGGAGTTTGCGGCTATTGTGCATGCGCTTAAGATTTGGAGGAATTACTTGTATGGTGTGTCATGTGAGGTTTTATACTAGTCAACTCAGTCTTCAACACTTGTTCAAGCAGAATGATTTGAATTTGAGGCAGTGAAGGTAGCTTGAGTTCCTTAAAGATTGTGATATCACTATCTTGTATCATCGGGGAAAGGCTAATATGGTAGCGGATGCCTTGAGTAGAAAGGTGGAGAGTGTGGGTAATTTTGCATTCATTGTAGAGGCCTTTGGCTATAGATGTTCAGGCCTTGGCCAATACATTTATGAGATTGGATATTTTTGAGTCTAGTAGAGTTCTTGTTTGTGTTGTTACACAGTCGCCCTTGTTTGAGAGAATTAATGCTCACATATATGATGATCCCCATTTGTTGGTGCTAAATAACATGATGCAACTATGTGGGCTAAGAAGGTGGTTATAGGACATGATGGTGTTATGCGACTCTATGGTGCGCTTTGTGTTCCTAATATTGATGGCTTGAGAGAGTTCATACTTCAGAAGGCTCACAATTTGTATTATTCCATTCATCCAGGTGCTACGAAGATGTATCTATTACGAAAATAACTGGTGGGCCGCAATGGGCACCCAGTACCTTACTCAACCGAGTACCTACGTAACGTATCTTTCGTACTATACTATCATAGGTAAATGAGCTAGAGAGACTGTCATGAGATAAGTAGAATAAACCATGGGTAAATACTCGATATTGGACGACCCAACATGTAATCTAAACTTATACAAATGACGTACGGGCCTATAAGACCGGCATGATTCTTTATATACTCAAAACATAGGCTGACAAGGCCATACAAGTATCCGTATACATGACATTTATTTACAAACCTCTAAATATGCATAATATCATAAAGTTCGGGGCAAGGCCCTACCATACCAATCAATACATATACTAATCATACTGACCAAAGAAGCAACTCTGGAGCAAAAGGAGTGCACCACCATCTTCTGCTGAGCTGGTAGCCTACTTGGAAGACTCTCAACCTGTCTATCACGACCTGCATGCATGAAATGTAGTGTCCCTAGGCAAAAGGGATGTCAGTACAAATAATGTACCGAGTATGTAAGGAATGAAAATCAGTAAGTAATAGACATGAGAGAAACATGGATTAAAAGACTCAACATATATATTTGAATAGATCTATGAATAATTTAATATTATATTGTCATACCATGCATGGGTATATGCGTTCATAACATCATCAAGCCTCTGAGGGCATCCCATCATATCATCTCGACCACTGTGGGCAAATCATCAGCGTATACCAACTGATCAGGTGGTGGTGCGTATATAACGCCGTAATATTTTCCCATATCACATATACATATATTTATATATATATATATATATATATATATATATATATATATATATATACGTATATAACGTCATCTGGCCATAAGTCAATATAAATGAACGCAATGCATGAGAAGTACGTCAAAAAAATCTTTCGGAGTGCCATAAGACCATTATACCTTTGATTAAAATCATGAAGTACACTTTATCCACTTACGTATTATCTGAGACCCATGAACAGATGATAGAATAATATGTCACATGGGGAATCAAGAACATAAACACCCCTAGTACTTCTATGAATAGAGTCATTTATGAAAGTTGTGCGTTTGCTCGTTTCGTTTGTATCATTTGGATCATGCCAAAAAGAAAGAAGGGATAGCCTTAACATACTTAAGTCGATTCTCTTGAAAATTCCTCTAACACACGTTAATTGCGATAGAACATGTGATGGCAAGATCGGAGCAGGGAAAGTCCGTATGATATTCTTGAGAAAGATTTCATCGTACTCCCTTATAATTGCAAAATATCACGTTGCTTTGAATTGTTGAAGATCTTTCGTTGGTTACGTTGATATATGCAGATGCATATTAGAATGTCTCATGTAGTCTACGTTGGTTATTCATGACTTCTTAAGGTTGAGATGTTTTATGACTTCTTAAGGTTATTCATGACTTCTTAAGGTTGAGAATCTCACGTGGCTTAACCACATACCTTGAATCCTTAATCTTTGCCACATAGTCCATAAGACTTAAAAGTAATAAAGCTTGGGGTGGCTTTTTGCCACGTGGGGTTCTTCAATTATCCAATGATTTTAATTAATTTTTCACTAAAAGTATTAATTATCCAATTATCCGCATAATTAAGAATTATCTCTACTTACTTAAAATACTACTCACTTTTATTACACTTTATGTACCCTACTATCGTGGTTATGGTGTACCTTGTATGGCACTAGTCCATAAATATCAGGTATTGTAGCTCGGACCATATTTTATCCCAAATCGACAACCTTCAACGAAGCTCATTTTCTTTGATTCGTTTACCTTTTGTCCTTCACGGTACTTACTTATCGCTTGTTATAAATAGCATAAATACTTATAACCTCAAAATAATCTCATTCCCAAACTTACGTCGATTAGCTTACGATGAATCTTTAACATACAAAAATACGGAATGTAACATCTCATTTCCTAGCTTATATCAATTTACTTATGGCGTACTTCCATGTACGAAAACATGGGGTGTAACATCATTCCCCCCCCCCCCCTTTGGAACATTCGTTCTTAAATGTTGACCGATGCACTTATTATTTTCATGACTTGTATCTTCCGAATACTTTAGTACTCTCCTTTCCATCTGGGCAACTGTTCTGTGAACAATTCCAAAGGCCAGGGCATTCCTCCCTTTAGGCCTCTTTCTCACACGACGACTTATGGTCAGAATCCTTCCAATCTCGTAACTGTTGCTACCTTCTATCATGCAGCCTGTACGAGTCTGACCTTGTAAGTGCGCCTATGCGTCTCTTCTTTCCTTTTTCCTCCGTTTTTTAGCCATTACTGAAGTTCTTCGCTCGGTATTTTGTCGACTTACGAATATTGATATATCTTATTTCATAGACCTGGTTATCCATCCGCAAGATTTTACTGCATCTATGTAGGTCATACTGTACCTTAACTCTTACTTCGATTTATCGTTACTGAGACCTGCTTCCAAACTTCCAGGTTACTCTTTCGCTGCTTATCATATATGTATAAGTCTAGGTCGTTTAATGCTTCGTCATTACTGTTTATCTTAGGAATGGTAGCCTAATCTCATCTCATACTTTATAACTTTTATCTATCCGTTGTTGATTCACCTAAATTTTGATCTATAATCTACCACTGATAACTCGATCTCTTATGTAACATTGCCGCTAGGGCTCATGTCTCATCGGGGACATCTGGTGTAATTAAATTGATCCACCTAGGGGTGATACTATACTTCCATAACTGTATTTTATAGCATCCCAATATGACTCACCTTACATGGGTATTTTAATCCCGTACAATTCATGAAATTCATTACTCAATCGAAGGCCCAAACGTTATCCTTTATCTATCACAATCACACCCTCATTCCACTGCCAGGGCAACATTCCATTTCTTCTAGATGCTATTAGTCTTAAATTCTTTTGAGTTCATTCAGGCTATACTAAACTTTCTATAACTTAGAGAACTCATTAGCTCTCTTGTTTTCATGGGCTTAATCCCAAGGACTTATCCATTCTCCTCACCTTCTCACTTACCCTTTCTCATCCGTATTCCTGTCATAAAACATTATCGCTTTACTATATTTAGCTTGCGACCTATACGTATCTATTTATACTATTCGCAACCTTCTTTCAACTTGCTTGCACCATAGATTTCCTTATGTTATTCTGGAGCATCAAGCGAGACATCACATCATCTTTAACTCTTCTTTACTCTTTTGGCTAGATCTCTCGCTACCTAGAAACCATAGGGTTGAAGATATGATACTGATGATGCTGCTATTATTCCTGGATACTGAATCCCCGCACTTCTAGCCTTTTATCCGAAGTATGGATTATTCACAACCTTATGCATTTGAGTATTTCGTACGTTGTTCACCTTTACCTTACTACCTTGAAATCTTGCATCGTATCTTCTATTTCTTTCATGACCTCCCTTCCACATAGGTATAATTCACGTCCATAACCTGAAGCTCTATTATAATACTATACACAATCCAGTGGGAGCTTCGTACTGACTTTTTATGAGGCTGGTACTTTTCTAACTGGCTTTATCGTAGGGCCATTATAGAATATGGTTGTTGTACTTTCTCTCTTGTACCTCTGATATTAAGAGTGATCCTGCAATGTTCTCAATCATGATTTCTATAATTTTTTGGGTCCAATAATCAGACTCCTGATTTACTTGGTTGATGTAATTCTTTAGTATCCTCTTCCTTCTGATCAGCCTTTATGTAGGCTTAAGCTATCTTCTGATCTGCGGCTGCTGGTATTAGTTATTACTTTAGCCTTTCATGGGTGTTATGGAATATCCATGATACAATCTTCTAACAACTCAATCCTTTGTCTATGCCCTGGCTCTATTCTTTCTTTTAACTTATACCGGAGTATTTTATGTCTATATAATTGTCAACATATATGTTGCATGTATAAAACTCTGAACTCTTAAGTGCGTTCATAACGGGGTCATCAATAGAATAATTATTTTCATTCCTTCTTAGCTTTAATTTTAATTTTTATGTAAGCTATTACTTTTCCTGGTCTTAATGCCCCCTTATTGCGTGCATACTTAGCTTATCTTAGTTCCCATGCATGTTGGAATTCCATGCCACTCATATGATCTTGAATTTCACTTCTGATTTTACTTCCCATTCATTAGCCACGGTAGGTGCCACTTTCTTATGGAGTACATACAATGTCGTTATGAAACTATTGTTATAAGACCATTCCCTCTTTAGGTCACTGGGTTGGAGCCTTCTTCCTTATTTTCTTAGCAAATATTTTGTTGTAGTACTTAGGGATACCTTCTGGCCCTAGTAAAGCTACGAGCTTATTACATCGTATACCCAATGGAATTCTTTATGTTCGTACTCCTCTATAAAACTCCTTAGTTACTTACCTCCACACTTATGTGCTTGTACGGTTGCTTTGAACTGAAGTTTTGACTGTCTTCCCATAACACTCATATGGTATCTTTAACTATCCCAACTTCTATCTGAATAATTCTCAAGGTCACGATGTCATATCTGCGAGACTGAATTCCCCATGTTGGGGTTCACTCTATTTATCTTGCACGATCTATTGATTTATCTGTATCCTCTTTTCTAGCCATAACTAGGCTCTTCCTGAATCAACTACTAACTAATCGTTGGCCTATTCTCATATCAATATTCCGTGTAATCTTTCTTGGGTTATTTCCTTTACCTTAACTTACGTCTCGCATTGGCTCCTTATCTATCAATAACATCTATTGCAGGGACCCTTACTTCCTTTCCTTGACGTCGTGTTTGTATAATGTTCTGGAATCGTAGCATATCTGTAGGCTTTGAATAAGTGCAATCTCATCCCTTTTTCATTTTTTTATCGCATTCTTCCTTTACCATCCCATAATTACTAGAACCACTTAATTCTGACTTAATACCATATCACTCCATATCCCCCCCCCCCCCTTTAGGGGAGTACTAAGAGTTGGAGCTACGACGACCTACCTATAGATATTTTACCTCTTCATCTTTGGCGTCCTTTCACATCATCGATGATCCTTACTCGCCTTGCGGTAATCCGTATGTACCAAAGATAACAAAATTCCTTACTCGCGATGGTGGCACTTAGTGCAACTGGCACAAACAGTTCCTTAAGCTTAACTTTGCTCGCATTGCTTGCTTTAGGGAAGCGTCTTCCTGAATGACCATTCTCTGAATTTCTCATGAATCTTCTTCTGCTGTCCATTCTATTATCGTCGAAACACATCTGAAATTCTCATGATGCTGACTATTTTTAAATCACTCAGTCCCTAATTCATGTTTAGTTTATCTTGTTCACCAGCCCATGTTGATTTCTATTACTCTGCGGTTTAACTCTCCCTGAGGATATGACTTTATGGCTTATACTCTTTTGTTGTCTCAAGGCCTGGCTCCTCTCATCTTTTCCTTCACTTGACTATATACTCAGTAATACTGTCTTTTTTTATTACCATTGTCGTCCATGCATCACATATTACTCATAATGCTTCATTAACTCTCTTCTCATTTCCAACTAACATTTCTATCTATCACTTTATTTTGAAAATTTTAACAGGACATTCTTTTTCTTTTAGCTCCCCCTGCTCCATCTACTGGCTCTTCGGGTTGCCTGACATTCTTTCTTTACTGGGGTCGAGAGCCACACTAAGGTAATATTTATCCCTTTCAAGGCTTCCAGTGCCTATCTTTGTAGTACTCATATCTAGTTGTACTATTTTAGAGTGCACCATCTGGGTGTTTCACAAGGAGATTTATTAGCACATTTGCAATATCCTTCGAAAATGTCAACTAATGCAAACAATCCATCCAACATTTTTGGTCACTCTAATCCCAGCCGGATCCTGATATCCGTACTTTCTTATACTACTTATGTTAACCCCCATGCGGCATAAATGAGATGGGTGTGGCCAATTGTACATACCTTTGTTATTGTTGAAGGTAAGTCAAAAGGCTTATATTCCTATGCCTGAATTGTAAATACTGATAATCTTCATTAACTGGGCGCCTCCTACCCTTCTTTATCTTACTTCTTTTACTTGTTGAAACTTGTATCTATCTTCTAAATCTCTCATTGTCTTTCACCATAAGGGTGGATAGATATTCCTGCCTTAAGGCTCCTTATCAAAAGGCGTACCCATCTTAGTACACACATGATCTACTGAAGACCTTACATTTACTCATCATAAGCATCATGAAAAATAGAGTTCCTCTTACTCAACTCTCTCACAGCTACATGCAACATCTTACCAATTCTCTTTCTAGATGTAGGTATTGTCGTATTACGAATAAAATAGAATCTAGGAGTTTGAATTCTTACAATTGAGCTCTACCACACGATCTAGAGTAAGAAGAAAGAGTGACAGTCATAAATGCCCTATAGGCTCCTACTTATAAGTGTGATGCACGACACACCCATAAACAAGACTCTACTAGACACGGCTTGTAGATTCCCTAGGACAGAACTGCTCTGATACCACTTTAGTCACGACCCAAATCGGTGGGCCGCAACGGGCACCTGGTACCTTACGCAACCGAGTACCGACGTAACGTATCTTTCGTATCATATTATCATAGGTAAATGAGCTAGAGAAGCAATCGTGAGATAAGTAGAATTAAATATGGGGAAATACTCGACATTGGACGACCCAACATGTAATCCAAACTTATACATATGATGACGGGCCTATAAGGCCGGCATGATTCTTTATATACTCAAAACATAGGCCGACAAGGCCATACAAGTATCTGTATACATGACATCTGTCTACAAGCCTCTAAGAATACATAATATCATAAAGGTCGGGACAGGACCCCGCCATACCAATCAATATATGTACTAATCATACTAACGAAAGAAGCAACTCCGGAGCAAACGGAGCGCACCAACATCTTCCGCTGAGCTATAACTTACTTGGAGGACTCTCAACCTGTCTATCAGGACCTGCGGGGATGAAATGCAGCGTCCCTAGGCAAAAGGGACATTAGTACAAATAATGTATCGAGTATGTAAGGTATGAAAATCAATAAATAATAGACATGAGAGAAACATGGAGTAAAAAACTCAACATGTATATCTGAATAGCTCTATGAATCATTTAATATCATAATGTCATACCATGCATGGGTATATGCGTTCATAGCATCATCAAGCCTCTGAAGGCATCCCATCATATCATCTCGGCCACTGTGGGCAAATTATCTGCGTATACCAGCGGATCAGATAGTGGTGCGTATATAACGCCGTAATATTTTCCCATATCCCATATACATATATTTACATATATAAACGTATATGACGCTATCTGGTCATGGATCAATGTAAATGAATGCAATGCATGAGAAGTACGTCAATAAAATCTTTGGGAGTGTCATAAAACCATTATACCTTTGATTAATGTCATGAAGTAAACTTTATCAACTTACGTATTTTCTGAGACCCATGTACAGATGATAGAACAATATGTCACATGGGGAATCAAGAACATAGACACCCCTAGTACTTCTATGAATGGAGTCATTTATGAAAGTTGTGTTTGCTCGTTTTGTTTGTATCATTTGGATCATTCCAAAAAGAAAGAAGGGATAGCCTTAACATACCTGGGTTGATTCTCTTGACAATCTCTGAAACACACGTTTATTGCGATAAAACACGTGACAGGAAGATCAGAGTAGGTAAATATCCGTATGATATTCTTGAGAAAGATTGCACTGTACTCCCTTATACTTGCAAAATCTCACGTGCTTTGAATTGTTGAAGATCTTTCGTTTGTTATGTTGATATATACAGATGCGTATTAGAATGTCTCATGTAGTCTACGTTGGCTATTCATGACTTCTTAAGGTTGAGATGTTTTATGACTTCTTAAGGTTATTCATGACTTCTTAAGGCTGAGAATCTCACGTGGCTTAACCACATACCTTGAATCCTTAATCTTTGCCACATAATCCATAAGACTTAAGAGTCATAAAGCTTGGGGTGGCTCGTTGCCACGTGGGTTTCTTCAATTATCCAAATATTTTAATTAATATTCCACTAAAATTATTAATTACCCAATTATCCGCATAATTAAAAATTATCTCGACTTACTTAAAATACTACTCACTTTTATTATACTTTATGTACCCTACTATCGTGGTTATGGGATACATTGTATGGCAGTAGTCCATAAATACCGGTTATTATAGCTCGAACCATATTTTATCCCAAATCGACAACCTTCAACGAAGCTCATTTTCTTTGATTCGTGTATCTGTCGTCCTTCATGGTACATACTTATCGCTTGTTATAAATAGCATAAATTCTTATAACCTCAAATAATCTCATTCCCGAACTTACATTGATTAGCTTACGACGGATCTTTATCATACGAAAATGCAGAATATGACATCTCATTTCCGAGCTTATATCAATTTACCTATGGCGTACTTTCATGTATGAAAACATGGGGTGTAACAGTATCGTGACTTGAAACAACATTGTTGGTGGTAGAGGATGAAGAAGGACATTTTTGTTCATGTTTCACGGTGTGTTGAATTGCTAGAAAGTTAAGTATGAACATCAGAAACTAGGTGGATTGGCTCAGAAGATGATTATACCCTGGGTGGAAATGAGTGTATCAGTATGGACATTGTGGTAGGGTTACCATGTACCTTGAGGAAGTTTGATGCTATTTGGGTCATTATGGATAGGTTGACTAAGTTCGCGCACTTCATAGTGGTGTTGTCTACTTATACTTCCGAGAGGTTAACTCAGATTTATATCCTGGAGGTAGTTTGTTTGCATAATGTGCCCGTTTCTATCATTTAAGACCGTGCCACTCAGTTCACATTTCACTTTTGGAGAGTTGTTCAGCGGGAGTTGGATATGTAGGTTGAGCTTAAGATAGCTTTCCACCCATAGACGGGTGGTCAGTCCGAGCGAACTATTCGGATTCTTGAGGACATGTTATGAGCTTGTGTGATTGACTTTGGAGTTCATTTGGATCAGTTCGTGCCTTTAGTGGAATATGCTTACAACAACAGTTATCAGTCTAACATTTAGATGGCTACGTGTGAGGCTTTGTATGGTAGATGGTGTCATTCTCCTTTTGGTTGGTTAGGGCCTGGTAAGGGTAAGTTGTTGGGTACAGATTTGGCATGTGATACTTTGAATAAGGTTGAAGTTGATTCAAGAACAACTTCTGATAGCTTAGAATTGGTAGAAGAGTTATCCGAACAAGAAGGTTCCTGATGTGGAATTTATAGAGGGTGAGAAGGTACTTCTAATAATTTCACCCATGAAGGTTGTGATGAGGTCTGGGAAGAATGGAAAGTTGAGTCCGGGCTAATTGGATTATTTGAGGTGTTGGAGAGTGTTGGTTAGGTTGCTTATAGGCTTTCTTTGGCTTCCAGCTTATCGGGGGTAAATTTGGTATTTTATGTTTCAATGCGTCAATATATATTGAAGATAATTCACATGTTTTGGACTTAGCACAATGTATCTAGATGATAGTTGGCTATGAAGAAGAGCCGATAGTTATTTTAGACAGGCAGGTTAGGAAGTTGAGGTCAAAGGAAATTGTTTCGATAAAGGTGCTTTGGAAAGGGAAATTGAGCGATGAGGCTACTTGGACACCGAGTCAGATATGCGGAGTACATATCCACACATTTTCAGCAGGCCAAGTATATTTGTAAACCCGTTTGAGGACGAACATTCATTTAAGCGGTGGAGAATATAACGATCCGACCCGTCATTTTGAGTTCTAGAATCCCATTACCCTATTGAAGCTTTCTATAGGTTGGTTTGATGATTTATAACTTTTGAGGATGGGTGGTTTGGTTTCTGAGAGGTTCGAGAGTAATTTGGAATACTTAGTTCCTAAGTTAAGGCTTAAGGTTGGAAGAATTCAGCAAAGTCAGTATCATGAGTAAATGACCCCAGATTTGTATTTTGAAGATTACAATAGGTTCGTATGATAATTTTAGACTTGCACGTATGCTTAGTTCGGGTCTCGTGTGGCCCGGGGTTGATTCGGTGCTATTAGTCTATAGTTGAGATTTTGAACTTGAGAGTGAGATTTTTGGTTTGATGTGCAATTCTTGGTTTTGATGTTACTTTTAGTAATTTAGGCATTTGAAAAAGTTGATATCGTACAGACTTGTTAGGATGATTGGACGGGGTTTCTAGAGGCTTGGGTGAGTTTCGGGGTGGTTTTATATTTATTTTGAGCTAAGTTAGATTGTTGGTTTTTCGCTATCAATAGTGTTCTTCGCGATAGCATGGAATGTATCACGATCATATAGAAGGTTTGTGGCAAGAGATGTTTTGTTCTTCGCGATCACGTGGGAAGGCTTGCGGTCGCTTAGTGTAGGCTGGTGAAGCATCGTGAACACGTGAGGACGTTCGTGATCTCTTCGGAGGATTTTGGGCCCGGATATGTTGCTCTTTGTGATCGCATGTAGAGGGTCACGATTGCGTAGATGTATGTCATTTGCTCATCGTGATCGCGTAAGCACTGATCGCGAACGCGATTCACATTTTGGCTCCAGGGGTATTTAACTTCCAGATTTCAAGATTGAGCTTATTTTCATCCTTTTTTAGACCTAGACTTTGGGAGGAGGTGATTTTTGAGGAGATTTTTACCCAATCTTGAGGGTAAGTAATTCTTACTTGGTTTTGATTATGTATCTTGATTCCCCGTGGATTTTCACACCTAAAATATGGAATTTTAGAGTGAAGTTTAAGGATCTTGTCCACAACTAAAGAGAGATGTTGAGTTTTAGAATACCGATTTAGACTATTTGAAACTAGTTACATATTTGGACTTGTCGGGTTACGAGTCAATGGAATTTGACCTTAAACTCGGGTTTTGGCAATATGGGCATGAGTTGACTTTTGTTGTTTTTTTCATCTTTGATTAAAGATTAAAGTTTTATTGTTTGAAATTGATTTCTATGACTTTATTTGATTCGTTAAGTATTATTTGGTTAGATTTGGGCCATTTGAAGGAGAATTTCAAAGGAAAAGCGGTATTTGAGGGTTGAAGCAGTTCCGGAACGATGTAAGTCTCTTGTCTAACCTTGTTAAGTGAGAATTTTCTACAAATTAGACTTATGTGCTACATTCTACTTGATTTAGGGATAACATATATGTGAGGTGACGAGCGTATATACGTGGACTAATTCTATACTATATTTGAGGTAGTTTTAGGCTTTTTTATGGGTGCTTGGCTGTTCGATCTTCTTAACTTATACTTTATTAGATTGTATGACTACGTGACCCTATTTATTCATACTATAAACCATGTTTTAGCTTATGACATATTATTTGGGCATGATAGACTATTTTTGAGATGATGATATACTTGTCTTAGTCATAGTCATACTTTATGTCATAATTACTTATCCGCACTTTTATTATCTTCTTGTCCATTTTATTAATAATTTCTTGAACATATGGATTCATCCTTAGAGATGGAGATGGAGATGTAGATTGATATGATTATGGTACATTTGGACATTTGATCGGATTGATATTTATATGGCTCGAGGTTTCTGTTGTGCGATTGTTGTGATATTAATATTGTTATGGCACGTGGTTTCTGCCATGCGACGCTAGAATATAAATCTGTCCCTCCGAAGTTTGGCGATTACCCATGTTAAATTGACCCCTATGAGCACAGATAATACGTTTATCGTGCTGGAGCACATGAGATGTGCTGGATATTAGTTATGATGGAGTCTTGAACATGCATGATCATCTTAGAGTCTTGTAGAAGTATATATATAGGTTCTACTTGGTGCATTATATACGGGCTTAGAAACAGAATGTGTTTTATTTATGGCAGAATAGCCTAACAAACACTTTTACTTGTCCCGTCTTGTCATCCCGGTCCCGATACTCTATGGAGTTTCATCCAAATACTTATAGTTGTTAAAACATACTATTTTAAACCCTTCCGGCCTCGCGTGTACTTCAAACGCACGAAGCGGATGACACATCATCATCCACATCAGATTTTTAGTGATAAATCATTATTTTTTTCACTTTAATTTCAACAATTTTAATTTTCGTTTTCTTTTTGCACTCTTCTTCCCCACCTTGTCCACCTATCTTCATTTTTTCAGCAGAAACAATAGGAGTTTCTGCCTTTACCAGTGACACCATCGCCATGGACAATTAAAAACCACCCTTCTCCAACTTTTCATCGTCCACATCTCGGTTTCAGAGATTTTTGTCCAATGCCGCCATTCGCTACTTCAAATTTATCATATGAACCACCTTGAACTCCTTTCCTCCATTGATATATGCCAATGCACCACCACTTAAATTCCTCAATATCCTCATATGTCCATATATTTTTACATTGTACACCTACCCAACCACAAAGACCTTCATCAACCACTCTTCACCCCCCAAAACCACCATATCTCCACAGTAAACTGCAAAAAAAGTTTAGATCTTCAGCTTCTCTCCATCAAATAAAAATTCACCATTATATATCGAGTCCACCACCTGAAAATCCGTTAGTCCTGAAACGATTGTTACCCAAAATAGATTCAACACTGGAATGATCTTAGATCTAAATCATCTGAGAAACACTAATGGTGGTTGCTCTTAGACAAGGGTTCTTAATATTTTTTCTGAAATTTTGATTGAAAGTTTGTGAAAACAGATATGGAAAAAACGGGAAAGGCATAAGGGGAGAAAGAGAAAAGAAATAGAGGAGGGGTGGGGAAAGAATGGGAGATGGTAATTGCAGAAAGAGAATAAGACATGGGGGAGGGGGTGGGAAAAAGAAGAAAGAGGAGACCCATTTTGTTTTTCATTATTATTTTTTGTCTTTTACTTTTCCTTTTTATTTTTTCTACTTATTTTAATTATTTTTAGTCTAAGTTTCAATGTTTACATTCGTTGTTGTACGCGTGAAGTCCAACTCCGTCATTAAGTTGTCAGGTATGTTTGGTCAACGGTCAGAGGGATTTAAAGTACTGTGTTTTAACAAGTATAAGTGTTTGGATGAAACTCCGTAGAGTATCGGGATCGGGATGACAAAACGGGACAAGTAGAAGTATTTATTAGGCTATTCTGCCTTTATTTATCTTGTTTGGGAAGCGTGCTTATCCTATCTCTGATTTTGCACGTCATTGTTATATCTGTTATTCTTGGTTATTTTTATGTCATATCTTGTTATTATGGACTGTCCGAGTTGAGAAAGTGAGTACCATGCTTTTGTCAAAAATCTCGCCACTACTTCTTCGAGATTATTTACTGAATACACATTATTTTTGTACTCATACTACACTTCTGCATATTTTGTGCAGATTTTGGTATTGGCACTAGTGGATATTAGGAGAGCGTTGAGTAGCTACACTTGGAGACTTTGTAGTGAGATGTCTTTCCTGATTCGCAGCTTATGGATATATTCTTATGTTTGGAGACTCAGTTGTATTTTATCTAGTTCTCATGACTTTATACTATCGGATTTTACGAGTTGTTGGATTTTCCGCATTTTGTTGTTGTTGAGTTAAGACTATTTATGCTTTATCTATGTTATGACAACAAATTGTTCTTCATTTGTCTTGTTTTGGCTGATTTGGAATGTTTCCTTACCTAGCGTTTTGTAGGTGTCATCACGACGTTTGATGGAATTTTTAGATCGTGATCGGAACAAAGAGAAAGAGAGGAGGAAGAAAAGAATAACAAAGAGAAAAAGAAGATAAGAAAAAGGAAATAGAACAAGAAATTCTAAAATGAAAAAGAAAATATTTGAGAAAAAACTACTTCATTATAAATAATCCAATTAGAGGTTGACATGTGTATATTTTGGAGTGGGTCAAATAATTAGGGCAGGTATGTTATACCCGAATGTAATGACTAAAACGAATAGCCATGTGGCCCAATAATGTTTCCAACGCATTAAAAGGGAACCCCACATATTATGCCATTAGCGGGATAGGTAATTTTAAGACCAGAAATAATGTTTCTGTGCGTTTTTTGGATCAAAAGGTAGACGAAGAATAATTTTAAATAATTTACTAAACGATAGGGGTAATTTTAGCTTTTTTCTGTTAGAACTATGGGCCTCCCCGTCTACTACTCCACCTCCTCTACTACCCGACCTTAAATAACTACAATTTAGATACCTTGGCTCGTTTCAAGAGAATGGAATGATAGATGAAGATGTTACTTTTAGAATTAAAATGGGATGGTTGACACGGAGAAGTGCTACCGGGGTGTTATTTGATAGAAGGATGCCTACCAAGCTGAAAGGTAGTGAATGTTATGCTAAAATACAATACATTCACAAGATGAGTGTTGCCGAAAAGCGAATGCTAAAATGGATATGTAGTGACACTAGATTAGATAACATAAAAAATGACCACATTCGCCAAAGTACAAGTAGCACACATTGAGGATAAAATGAGAGAAGGTCGATTGAGATGATTTGATTCTCAGACGACTTGTGTTAGTTGCGTGCGCCACAAAATAAATTTTTCACATGTGCGTTATGCTGAAGGGTCTTTGTTAATCCTCAAGTAACCCACATCCACCTAGCAAATTGTTATAGAATAAAAGAAAAACAAAAAGTAAACTGCACGGCAGCAATGGTGCAACATATCAATTATTTCTTCATAACGAAAAATTTCTTAATAATGCTGAGCTGCCAAGAAACAGGGGAAAAAATAGTGAAATGCCAAGAGGGACAGACAATAGATCCCTCTGTTGTTGTGCCGCTAATATTTTATCGTCCCTGGAAACTCATATATGTGTAGTTATCATAAATTAGTAGGCCTCCCAATCTTCCAAAATTTTGAAGTTCCTTCCTGAATGCCTCAGTATTACAATAATCCCTTAGGCAAATGGGTAATGCACAATTTTCATCAGTATTTAGGAGTCCGTCCAAAATTCAGAAAAATAGAAGTTTGCTCTTCTTCTTTTTCTGCCTTTCCGCTGACCACCCTAATGTACATTAATAAAAAATGGGTAGATCCGTTTCCAATCTCAAAATCCTATAGGTTAGTACCAACAAAATTGCAGCAGCTTGCTCAATTTGATTCCTTGACAGAACCTGAAGATGACTCTTCATTTACGAAATCCTTGCTGATTGACAAACTTGTCTGACTTTCTTGGTAACTTTCTTCACTGGTGCCAGCCCGATTTTTGCTGGTTCTTGGCCTGATGTTTACACCCATGGGAAAGGGCACCTACAAAACCAGGAAAGTGAGACTTCAAACACCTTTTAATTTTCCTCAGACACAGATCACATAATTTCAAGGTGAAACCAAGCACCAAGGCAATATCAAACTGATGCTCCAACCACGAAATGGCAAAAGCTTAGGGTGCGTTTGGTATGAAGGAAAATGCCTTCCCGAAAATGTATTCTGGAAAATGAGTTATTTTCTCACAGCCAAACACCAGAAATATCTTCTCAAGTAAATATTTTTTTATCAAAAGAGAAAACATGACTTCCCTCACTTGTGTTTTTCCCTAATAGCCCATTAAAATAGTTGCCAAAGTTAAAATGTGTTTGATAGTGATAGAAAATAACATTTCTATCATACCAAACACACCCTTAATCATGAGGCAAGTCACCAGAAACAAATGAAACTATAAAGCAATGGCCGCTATTGACAGAGTTGTGCTCATACCTGATCACCGGCATTAGGGCCATCAGTGTGGAAAAGGATTGGCCGGCACCGCTTATCTTCATTCATGAGGCTAGAATTCTGGAAGTGAGCAATGAGTGCAGCTTTTCCCTGGATACGAGCATATGCAAGTGATGCCACCTTCTCACTATTGAACTTTTCCCATTTCTTTCCATTGAATGCCTGCCAAATAAATACTCACGTTTAACCGTAAAAGAAGCAACAACAATAGCAAGTAACCCTTAAATTGAATTGAACTAATTTGCTAAGGGACAAGAACCACATACATGATAAAATGGAACAATAAGGGAAGGATCAGTCATGTTGATAAAAGCGTAACCCACATTGCACTTGTTCTGCAACAAAACAAACCGAAGTTATACAGAATAAAAACAAGATCCAGAACACAAGAAAGCTTTCAGCATGGGAAAAGCGCTTGCCTTGAAATCAATTGGTAGATAGATGAAATCATACATTCCTCTGTGACGTTCATCAATTGCAGACAAAAGCATTTTTGAAGTGTACCTAAAAATCCACCAGGAGAAGTTAGAACATGGGTGATGGCACACCGTTGGAAATTTTGAGAACACAAAAATACAAAAAATACTATCCAATAGCTGAAGAAGTTTCTTGCTATGAGAACAGATAGACAATCTTTATACTCAAAAGATGAACGCATCATGATTTTGAAGCCTTAATGTTCTTTTTATTCATCCCGTGCTGGTATACAAGCAATGAAAATTTGCAACAAAACATATGCTAATAAATATGGTATGATGACCAGATGTTGGTATTAATATCAATGGTCTACAAATTGCAACTAGAAAATCTTTTTGATAAGTTACAACTAGGAGATATTTGAGAAAATTTCACAAATATTTCAAGGCATTAAGCAAGATAAGTTATCCCTCAACATCAAACAGCTTTTACTATCATATATATATCCAGTCAAGTTAGTTTTCAAGAGTAAACTCAACAAACATCATCTCAAACTAATGAAGAAACTAATAGATTAGTAATCCCTCAACATCTTAAGCAGCATGTTTCCATATTAGCGAATAGAAGGAATTCAGGTATAAACCTAAATATCAACTAATAATAAGTCAGTGTCGTACTTGTTAGGAATGTTCTTTATCATTAGGGTCGTCCTTTTATCTTCCCCTCGTGCAATCCGATCAACATCCAGTTCAAACTGCTTCTTGTTGTCAGTCTGATTTGAACTGCCTTCATTCCGACGGCTCCTCATCCTTTCATTTGGAGAATCAAATGAATTGATCATAGGAATTATTTGACCTCTACCAGGAAACATCAAACTCCTCTGATGATGGGAGTGCAATCCAACATTACTGGAAGACATTGACAAGTCTATACAGCTACCACCAGTGCGAGGGAAAACGTTATGAGGAATAAACTCCAAATGATGTGGTGAATTTCCAGAAATCCTCATACTGCCCAGAGACCCTGGGTGAAAACCAGATGCATCAGGAGATTCTCCTGCATAGGCATGCCTTCTGTCCCAGAGAGAGAGGGAGGGATTAACAGAGGGTGCTGAACCCACATGATGGTTGTTTATTGGTCCAAGTGCATTCAGCATATGGGAGGGAGCCCTTGGAACAGAATGCAGTTGTTGAGGGCGAGTAGCACAGACTCCACCTACAAATGTGGGTGAGTTTGGCCACATCATACCTTGAGGCTGAGGTTGATGTGATTTACTCCAGATGTACTGGTGCCCAGGAGAAGGACAATTTACATTTCCATTTGTAGTAAAAACTGAAATGAAAGAAAAAGCACACAGAATATCAGAAAATTTAGGAAAATTTGGACGACAGTTGTTTCTATTTTATTGGCCCACGTTTTATAAGGTTGGGGGAGGGGTAATGGGAGCTATACCCTTACAGGTACAGTTGCACTCTCAGTTCCATTTAGAAAATGGAGATCAACATAAAAATGAAAAAGAAACATATTAGAGAACTGGCTAGGATGGAAGCAAATCGCTTCCATTTTTTTTCAGGATTACAACATAACTATTGCAGTCAGTACAATATTCATCCTTGCTTATATAGAAGACCCGTGATACGGAACTTCTTACCTTCATTTAGTTCAACTGAATGCCCATTAGAGCCAACTCTGGAAAAATTTCGATTTTCTGATTCTACTGGTCTATTGATATTCATAGTTGCAGAAATGCTGCCCGGAGAAATGGAGGAAGCTCCATTAGATAAACCATCATGATACTCTGGAAGTGAATGAGGATGGAGACCTGATGTGCCGCTAAACTCAAAATTGATTCGGCTCTGCAGGTGGCCAGTTTCACCAACATTGGCTTGGTTGCCCTTAGATTCCAACCTCAACAAGCTGTTAGGAACACTGAATGATAATCCACAGTCAAATGCATTATCCAGATAGGAATTAATGGCAGAACCACTGGCTGATTGTCTTCCCAGAATTGATCCATTTTCGATACTCGAAGTATGTCCTCCGTGTGGAAGTGCCCCTGGAAATATTTAACCAAGTAAACTGACCATAATACTTTTTCTGCAAGAATGATAATGCAAAGAATGAAGAGTAATAATACCGGAAAATCCAGTTGCTAAGATGCTAGGACTATTCCGCTGCAAATATAGACCAGGTTCATCTTGCTCCAGCTCAGAAGGAAAGTGTTGCAACAACCTGCTGTATTCAAAACAGAGGCTCAAATAACAGTGTGAATCAGTTAAAAGAGAAATAACAGTCCAAAATTGGCAAAGAATTCAAATTTGTGAAGCCCATAGAATATGGATAATTGGTCTATTTCAGCTACGTAATAAATTAATAATATAGCAAACAGCTTTCTACAAGAGCAATGTCCTGTTCTCTCTCTCCCTCCCCCCCCCCCCCCCGGGGCCGTTTTGGAAGAAGGGGGGTAATGGAGGGGTGTTTCCAAGAAGAGCTAAGGAAAGCGAAATGTTAAAGATTCGCACCGTCTAGTACCACCAGGATGGCTTGCTTCAACTTTTATCTGCTTCCCTGCAATGTCACTCCTGTTTAATGCACGAAGAGCAGCTTCTGCAGCTCTAATATCATAAAACTCTACAAATTTGCGATGGCTTCTATGCGGAGTCTCACGGATCTTTTACAAGATAAGGGGCAAAAAAAACAAGACAAAAATCAGCAATTCCCTGACAAAACAATTGAATACAAAGAGCTAGTAGTCTAGCTTACCTCCTTAATCTCGCCATATACACCAAATATTTGACGGAGTTCATCATTTGAAACAGAGGAATCAAGGTCAAAAACCAGGAGAGTGCCTTGGTTGACATCTTTTTCAGATGGATTGTCCTATCAAAAATGATCAGAAAAGGAGGATTGACAATTGTTGCTTGTTGACTAAGAAACATGAGATGCAGAAAACAAATCTAGCTGGCAAATACAGCCAATGGATGATTTTTTTAGTATATTGCTCGCATATGGGAGATATACAACAACAACAACAACAAACCCAGTGATTTCCCACAAGTGGGGTCGGGGGAGGGTAAGATGTAAGCAGCCTTATCCCTACCCTGGAAGGGCAGAGAGGCTGTTTCCGACAGACCCTCGGCTGGCGGGAGAAATACAACTGTCAAAAACATTTGTAGGGCCAGTAATCTCTGAAACAGGCAAACAATAAGATATACAAGTGGGAAGGACCAAAGATGAAGCATACATACCTTGGGAATAGAGAAATGTATGTCTAGCTTCCTGCGTCTCAGCGGTTTGTTCTGAAGAGCTTTCATGGCATGCTGCGATGCTCGAATATCATAATACGAGATCATAACAAAACCGCGATGCTTGCATGCTGTATATAGCATGTGAATATCTCCATATTGCTGTTCATAAGAATCAAACACAACAATCATAACCAATCAAAACATACAACTTCTGTTTTGCTTTAATTTTCCCTTTTAAGAGGGTAGAGATAAGTTTCTGGAAAATGTACACCCAATGATAGACCACTCTCACCTCAAAAAGAGTTTGTAATTCAGAATCTTCAACACTGCTGTTTATATTTCTTATAAAGAGTGTTCTAGATGGATTTTCCCCGGGAGGGTGCTTGCCACCAATTGCAGCACTAGAGCCACCCTGCAGAGTATAATTTCCAGCAAATTCAGAATTTCGTTGTCCTGGAGAGGAACCATCTTCTCCTAGATCCATCCCTCCAACACTACTGAAAAGATCAAGATCTTCAATGTCATCACCAGCATTGGATCGGCCAACATAGTCAAGCCCGTCAGTCACTCCAGCAAGCAAGTCATCATCATCAGGGAGAAGATTTCCAATAGCGTGGGCCTCAAGTTCTTTAAGGGACTCAAAAGGTTCTTCTTCTTCATAGTGAGAGTCAGCTGCACCAACAGAATGACCATGTGGAGAATTATTGGTCGGCAATCGCACTGCATGACAAAATCCCGACATCAACTCCTCTACCTTTGACAGAAGACGAAGATAATAAAACTAAAAAAAATAGATAAGAGACAGATTGGATAAATAAGTTATCCACCTACAACAGCATCATAGGAGAAGCAGTGAAGTACTGTTTTTGACAGCCACTCAAACATCAATGGGGCAAAATTTTGCCAAAATAGTGGCAACACTTGGAAACAATGTAATATGTCAAGGCAGTAATAGGACAGAAAAAAAAGTAAGACATACATTTTCTACTGAATAGTTCTGATAATGAGCTCGAGAAGAGACCATTCTCATATTGACCACCCATTATGCTAATTCTGTCACCTTCAGCTGGAATAGATGTCAGGTCAGCACTGAGAATAGATCTTACACCCAGGTTATGGTCAAGAGCTCTAGGCAAAGAGTGAGATGCTCTTTCCACTCCAAAAGCTTGTTTTTCTATGATGCTGTTAACCTTTTTCTCTTGTTTTAGATAAGAACCATGATGTTCAAAATGCTTTGCCATCGGGGAGCCCAACGAAATATGATTCTCAAGGGGTGATGAACGGACAGCGGCTCTTTGTAAAGCATCATCACCTTTAAGACCTGCATGAAAATGCATAAGCATAATCGAAAAGAGAGGTTATCAAAACTCTCCATCTGGATCACAACCCTTTTCACTTGGAAATGAAAAGTATATTACCCAACCCAGTTCTGGTAACTTTAATAAAGAACATACATGGATGGAGCCATGCATAAATATGACAGAAATAACAGCATCAGCTTTGCCATTGCACGCATTGGTAACAGGAACATCTTTCTTTTTTCTTTTTCTTTTTTTTCCTCGGTAGGGAGGGGGAGACATGCATTTGTTCATATTCTGAAAGGATACACATATTTTGGAGATCCAAAAGGCTAAAGCAAGTTAATTTAGAGCTAGATTCAAAACAACCATTTGGTAAGATATATACAGCCTGATTACCAGCTGGCACCACCTTTCAACAGAATAAGTTTTCAAAATCAATAGAGATACCAATCTTGAGACATTTGAAGATGATTTAAACATAACTTTTTTTCCTGATCTGTTTAAAAAGAAAAGATTTGCAGCAGCAAAAAATGGGACCAATTTACAGCTGCACTGTAACCATGAGAATCAGGAAAAGAGGAAAAGAAAGGAAATGGAAATTCTTTAAACTAATTGACCCGTGACAATCAGTTCGGAAACAGCCTCTCTACCTCACACAAGGTAAGGGTAAGGTATGCGTATACCCCACCCTCCCCAGACACCATTTGGAGAATCACACTGGGTATGTTGTTGTTGTTGTTTGTTAACAACCAATACCCACTATCTCCTACAAATCAGGAAACGTAGCTATACTGCTAGTCACATTGAACATAATGCAGGCAGACTCATCAATGCATTTTTGAAAAACCAACGCTAACACAAGCAAACTCCTGATATAAAAGTAACATACAAAGGGCTATTTGGATTACTACTGACCATGATAATTCTGCAGGCTGTTTGTCTTCCAAAATCCAACTTGCCTCTGCAAGATTCAGAAGATGAAGGTATCAGTTACGAGGAAAAGAACGAGCAAAATAGTATCCCCTCCCTCCTTTATCTATTTGATGCCTTATCCAAGAGAGGGGTAAGGTCGTCCTTAAAGACTTTTGTAACATTAGAAATAGATAAACAGATCGTGAAAGAAATAAAAGTGTGATGTATGAACAATTTAAACCTCATCATGAAAACATAAGTCCTCGGAGAAGTATGATGATGGCGATAAACCCTGTGGCTCCCTCATTTGAGATGGCATCACGCAATTTGAACTCAGAAGGAACTATCTAATCAAAGAAAGTATCTCCGCCTTGTATAAAGCTTGAATAAGATCCTCTTTCAATATATTTCTGCGATGAGAAACTAAAGTATTTTTCCAATGAGAAATCATAAAGATTGAATCTTTATACTGAATTGAGCACAAAATGGCAACATCCAGGTACATTACGGGAAAGTCAAGTAAGCAACTTCTCACATCTTCAGATATGACACATGTACACATACTTCAATTATGTTATTATCCAAGTTTCAGTTGAAGATTAAAAAAATGTAATTATGGAACAGTAAGTAGCTTCAGCTTAATTATTAGGTTGCCAAATTGAGGGGCTGGAACAGGATCCTTCGTGTTAAATGAATTCTCAGCGAGAAGCATTTAACAACTCAAGACGGATTAGACTTTAAAAGAGAAAAAGACAAGGTTTTTAATCATTCGCGGAGAATAAGGCTTTTGTTTTGGAAGTTTAGAGCGGCGTAATTTGTATTTATTCCATACTAAGACAGGAAATGCAACATAAGCATGACGTTTAAAAAAACCAAAGAAAAGAATTAATCAAGTTAAGCAGATCAAAAAGAAGGGTAGTTAATGTTAAGCCCAAATTCAAAAGCAAACAGAAAAAATCAAGGCCGATCGAACAGTACAACAGGTGGAAGCACATTCAAAGAAGCCGTATTTGAAGGTGAGGGAGTAGATCAAAGGATAAAAACAGAAAGTGGAGCCATAATTGAGGAAAAAACGAAAAAACACGCACCTGGGGACACAGAATCAGAGAGCAAAATCATGAGAGAGATAGAGAAAGAAGAGGAAAGAGATATTTATAGGAAAGGGGAAGGTGAGGGAGGGCTACAAGGATTTTGAAGAAGAGAGAAGGGATGAAAATAGGAATAAATTACGGCACAAGGCAAGGGGAGGAAGGGGGAAATTGAAGAAGAGATCTAGGTATCCGTGCCGTGCAGAAACCTCCAAAGCTTCGATGCCTTTCTCTCTCTCACTCTCTCTCTCTCTCTCTCTCTGTCCTCCTGTTTCTTTCTCTCTCCTGTTCTTTTTTCCTACATTGCACGTTAACCACCTGTAAATCCTCTCTCCTCTGCAAAATTATATTTAATACAGTTTTCTTCTCCCTTTTATCCACAGCTAAACATTCATTATCCCAACTGCTCCGATCGGGATTATGAAGTTTCCGGCGAGCGACAGGCGGAGATTCCGAGCCTTCGCTCCAGCTTCTGTTGGAGAAATGGAGAGAGAGAGAGAGAGGGAAAAAAAAAAGATCAGAGGAGAGAGAATATTGTAGGAAAAGAAAAAAGAAGTGGATTTATTGTCCGGACAGAGAAATGAAATGAAATTGAAAAAGCGGAGATGGACTTTGAATTGAAAATAGACACGGACCAGAAGAATAAACCCACCCACCTCGCATCCCTCACCCCCCAAAAAATAAGATGGACCAGAAGAATAACCAACCCCAAGCAACTCCACACCCCACAAAATAAAATACTCTATTACTACTACTTACTAATAATAATAATAACAAGGATGAAAGGAAAAGGGTATAAACAACGTAGGAGCAGTCACCTCCTACACATTTCCTGGCGATGAGTTCCACATTCAATTTCATACTATAAATATAAATACATGAAACTCAACTATTTAGCACAGATCAAGAAGTCATTATTTATGATTTGAATTTTTAAAACTGCAGTTTGAACTGTAATTTAAAAAAAGATACACAATACAGATTAACTTTTGGTTGATATACACTTTTTTAAGATATCTCAAGGAGCTCTATTCAAAATCGGTTATATCACAAAATAAATGTGTAGGTTGCTTATCGAGTGGATCGCTAAGATATTTATGCTTAACTGTTCGGTTTAACGGTTATCGATTTTTAAATATACTAATTTGATAGCCAACTAATAAGATATCGATTAATTTAGTAACAGATAGCGATTACTGATCGGTTACCGATCGATTTATCGATTAGATCAACAAAATTTACCAAGGTAGAAGTTATATCTTGCCTAAATTATGTATTTGACCTTAAATAATGTTAGTCCACAAAATAAAGTATCCAATATTTCAATTGTAATCTAAAATGTAAGATTACTGAATAATAGTAATTGTTTAAGCATCTTAGTGTTCTTCATTTTGCTTGCAGTTCTTCGTGACTCAGAGCCTGATGACTCTAAAGTACTAGACAAATTTTCTTTTTTAAGGGACTCAAGTACGGTAGAGGTAGTAAAATGGCAATAGACTGGTGTGGACCCTCAATAGAGCTCAATTAAGTGTCCGGAACCAAAGTATTCTCTATCTGGACTCAAAGCACAAAAATATGCGAAAAAATTCACTGATGACACATTTATATATAACGCACGGATGTAATGCTATATTTTAATGACACGTTTGTTCGTTAAGGTATAACGCATGGTGGTCAAAATATAAGTATAGCGCATATACGGGATGCGCTATATGATCACGCCCAACTCTAGTCCAAAAAAGGATAAGCGGTTGCTGCAAATATAACCCGGTCTATAAGTCCGGAGTCGAATCCCACAGAGAACTAAGGTTTCGCTATATCTGTTTAATATCACTAAGAAGACAAGATTGAAAATAAATAAACAGCTAAAAACTAACTATGCTTGAATTGTAAACAATTAGAATAAAGGTCTAAGGTAATGGTTTCCCCCGTTGTTGATTTCCTTGGTTGTATATTTCTTATAGCTGTGACTTAGTTGCCTCTATCAATCATGAACTCTCCAGCTACCATAAATCTCTCTCAAGCAATTATGATAATTTACTAGACGCACTCTCTCAAGCTACGCTAGCTAGATTCACATTACAGTTTACTTAGATTGCACCCGAGGTATCGTTATCTCTAATCCAACCTCTAAACCCTCGGTTATGACTCTCGCCTATACTCCGGGAGTGATGTTGTTCAAACAACTACCTAAATATGCACTCTCTCTCAAGCAGATACATAATAAATAGGAACGGCTAATTGAGGATCCTTTCAATTAACCAGAATCAAAACATAGTTGAACAAATAGAGATTAAACTAATTCAAATCTATATTACTTATAACAACCAATTCATCCCCAACGGATTTCACCAAAACCTTAGATTAGAAAAGTTAGCTACTCATGAAAATAACAAAAATCACAAAAGAATTCACATTCAAAGGTAAAAGAACAAAGAAGAAGATTAAAGATTGATGCCCAATGATCCTCCTTGCTTCTTGCCCTTCCTTCTGATGTTTTTCATTTCCAAAAATCATTCTCCTTCGCTCTTGGCCGGCCTCCCTCGTTTAATATAGGGTTTAAGGCTTAAAATCCCATGTTTTGCACTTTAGTCCTTGAACTTTATGCGTCCTGCCGCGGTCCCACCGCGGTTACGCCAGGACCGCGGCCAGAATGGTCCTCTGAATCTTTGGTAATGTTCTGCCGCGGTCCTACCGCGGTCCTACCGTAACCGCGGTTTTTCACCCTGTTTCATTTGGAATTTGGAAAAACGTAAAACATGAAAGTTGTAGCCCTTTGAGTTAGCTTTCCAACTATAAATTGTGGAGCCCAAATGGAGTTCTGAGCGAAAAGTTATGTCTATTTTACTATACAGTGTGCAATATGCCTCATCGAGTCTTCGTTTGTTCTCAACTATCAAATTTGACCCCCAAACACGATCCCAGCTTAATTTCTTGAGCTTTTACTCAGACTTCAAAGCTTCAAATCACTTAAATTCATTCCATAACATCTATATAGCTCGGAATCACTCCTACAAGGCATAAAACACACAATTAGTGCAAAACACTAGCGATTAAAGCGCACACTCAACTAAAGTGCAGTAAATTAGAGTGTAATAATCGACTAAAATACCCAATTATAGCCTATCATCAACACCCTACACTTAAACCATTGCTCGTCCTCGAGCAATCAAACTACACTTTTTTTATAGACACGACCTTTTTAAACAATTCTCCTAACGCAGCACACCAAAAGTATTTAAAATAGACTAAGCACAAAAGCGTAACATCTTCACCTCAAGATTTGACTCACAAGTACCTCGCATTATTCACAACTCACCTACTTACTCTAACATAGAGGTCACTGACATTACCTTTCCTTCATGAATCAAGTGCCCTCACAACACAAGAGAGTAGTTCCACACAATAAAATTTAAGAACACTTAGGAACTCAAGATAGAAAGAATTCACTCACTCTCAGAAATAACATTCATATCCCACAAAAGATGCACCATAAGCTTGCCCGTAGTGTACTACTTCACTAATCGAGCTCATTCAATCTTGGATCAATTAGGACTTTATTTGGTTGTAATGTAGGCTACGGTACGGGTAGGATACATTTAGATATAAGAGTGACTACACCTCCCTAAGCACTTTAATACATACATTTTAACATTTAAACCCCACTCTTATGTCAAACCAAAATTCCACCTTCACATCAATGTAAATTACCCCATTCTTCTTTAAGCACACACACGTCAAGAGCCACCACTTATCAAAGATTTTTTTTTCCACAACAATCCAACTATTTTTTTTCTTTTCTTTGTCAATTAAAGTGGCTCTTGCTCTTTCAAATCAGTGCACCTTTCTCCTCATTTCATTGGTTCCACTCAAAAGCCAAACCAACCACCCCAAACTTTAACTTTTACAAAGTTCATAACAATTCAAGTGCTCATGAGAGGTTAAAAGGTTCGAATAGATAGTTAATTCAAACAAATGGGTAAGGCTTGTAATGTGGTTGCTAAAGAAACAGGGTTACAGACTCAAAGGGGTTAACTACGATACATAATAATTAGGCGGGTAAAATATACATATCTGGCTCAACAAAGAAATGCCTATATCACTTCCAAGATTGAACAAAACTATTATTTCACTTTGCAAACACACGGGGCAAGTTCTAGGCATCAAATGCAATGCACAGAATATAACAAATCTTTACACACACATGGTACATAACTCACTCAGGATTGGTTTCATCAAGACACTCTAGTCAAAGCAGCTAAGCAAATTTAAAATCATACAATTTAAGGTACTTATGCAAGAGTCAAAAACTGAGCCTAAGCGTCACAGCCAAAGTACTCACTATTCTCAAGGCATAACCAAGTCAAGAGATATTGCTTCAATTCAAAACACAACACAATGGCTCCTACTCCCAAAAAAAAACTAACTACACCCGGTTTAAATAAAACCCTTGGAAAAGAACCGCGGCACAAAGAAACCAAGGGGGAATTATTACACTACCTACAAAGAAAATCTTTTTTTTTTCTTTAGACTTAAATCCCTCAAGAAAATTGTCTAATAGATCCATCGTCGGGAAAAATTCAATCTTTTAAAAAAAACTATTTAACTAAACTAATACAGCTAAAGTAGCATGAAAAGTCACCCAGACAATCTCATCGCCCCACACTTAAAATTGTGCATTGTCCCCAATGCACACCATAACCAATAAAAGGGTAAAAGAGACTCTCTGGTAGGTCAAAGGCCGAAGCACTAGCAGTTCATGGGGTACTCAGACTTCTCCCAAGCTTGGTCCTTCGTGCGGGTACCTCACACTTAGTTCCAACCATTTGGTTTGCTGTTGCATCTTTCCAATACCTTTGCTTTCCATGCTCCTAGAAAATAAAAAATTGACGCTACAAAAATAATACAATTAAAAAAATAAAAATAAAAATAAATAAAAGAAAGCAATAAAGCTAGGTTGCCTCCCAACAAGCGCTTGATTTAACGTCGCGGCACGACGCGAATCACTTTTTGCCTCCACCTCGAGCTTATGAATTGAACCCCAAGTTTTGCTTCAAGCTTATGATTATGCTCTTGGGGCGGTACAAATTCTTGCGAGCCAAAAATTAGATAAAATCTTATGCACTTGTTGGCTCTCGACCGAGGAGTGTCACCTTGCCTAGACGGCCTTGAGAAATCCAAAATATAAGACTCATCTACCTCTTCCTTGGACTCCTTTTTGTGCTCATAAGGGTGAATTTCCATTTCACCGTCTGAACACAATGTAGAGAAGTGTTTGGAATGAGGCCCAACGCGCTCAAATACATGAACTTCAAGATTTTTAACCTCCTCAACACCAATCACACTAGAGTCAACTAAATTTGTATCTTCAACGTCCTTGGTTGACTCTAGTATTACTTCTTCAACATTGACATCCTCAAATTCTAGTTGGCTAGGTTGTTGATGTTCTACTCTGGCCTCCCCAATTAACACCTCAAATTCATGCTCTTCTTGGCTACTATCCTCAATATTGGCTTGTTGAGCATTAAAAGCTCCAACCACTTGACTCAATTGAGCCTCCAACTTGCGAATAGTTGCCTTTTGCCTTTTTATGTGCAATTGTTTCTCATTGTTTTGTTCCAGAAGGCACTTTAGCATATCCTTGATCTCCTTCAGGTCCGCATTCCCAGGTTCTTTGTTCCTATTAACTTCACAAGAAAAGGTAGAACCATCATAGTAAGGGGTTGGGGGAAAATAAGAAATATAAGCACAACCATGAAGGTGACCATTTTTACCACCACACACATCACACACATTCCACAAATAAGATTGAGTTGGTGCACATAACTCGCTCTTAGGAACATTTTGAAAATTTTGCCACTGGTGGTTTCCTTCACAATATGTATGGAGATCAATAGTAGAATTATCTACACCTAAATCATAATTCCAAGATGCCATGTTTCTCAAATCAACAGTTATAAAAAAAATACAAAAAAAAAAAATAAAACAAACTAAAAGTTCAAACTTGAACCCTAGCAATATATACAGCTATAACTACACCGTTAGTTACCCGACGACGGCGCCAAAATTTGATCACGCCCAACTCTAGTCTTAAAAAGGATAAGCGGTCACTCCAAATATAACCCGGTCTATAAGTCCTGAGTCGAATCCCACAGAGAACTAAGGTTTCGCTATATATGTTTAATATCACTAAGAAGACAAGATTGAAAATAAATAAACAGCTGAAAAATAACTATGCTTGAATTGTAAACAATTAGAATAAAGGTCTAAGGTAATGGTTTCCCCCGTTGTTGATTTCCTTGGTTGTATATTTCTTATAGCTGTGACTTAGTTGCCTCTATCAATCATGAACTCTCCAGCTACCATAAATCTCTCTCAAGCAATTATGATAATTTACTAGACGCATTCTCTCAAGCTACGCTAGCTAGATTCACATTACAGTTCACTTAGATTGCACCCGAGGTATCGTTATCTCTAATCCTACCTCTAGACCCTCGGTTATGACTCTCGCCTATACTCCGGGAGTGATGTTGTTCAAACAACTACCTAAATATGCACTCTCTCTCAAGCAGATACATAATAAATAGGAACGACTAATTGAGGATCCTTTCAATTAACCACAATCAAAACATAGTTGAACAAATAGGGATTAAACTAATTCAAATCTATATTACTTATAACAACCAATTCATCCCCAACGGGTTTCACCAATACCTTAGATTAGAAAAGTTAGCTACTCATGAAAATAACAAAAATCACAAAAGAATTCATATTCAAAGGTAAAAGAACAAAGAAGAAGATTAAAGATTGATGCCCAATGATCCTTCTTGCTTCTTGCCCTTCCTTCTGATATTTTTCACTTCCAAAAATCATTCTCCTTCGCTCTTGGCCGGCCTCCCTCGTTTAATATAGGTTTTAGGGCTTAAAATCCCGTATTTTGCACTTTAGTCCCTGAAATTTACGCGACCTGCCGCGGTCTCACCGCGGTTACGCCAGGACCGCGGCCAGAATGGTCCTCTGAATCTTTGGTAATGTTCTGCCGCGGTCCTACCGTGGTCCTACCGTATCCGCGGTTTTTCACCCTGTTCCGTGTGGTATTTGGAAAAACCTAAAACATGAAAGTTGTAGCCCTTTAAGTTATCTTTCCAACCATATATTGTGGAGCCCGAATGGAGTTCTGAGCAAAAAGTTATGTCTATTTTACTATACAGTGCGCAATATGCCTCATCGAGTCTTTGTTTGTTCTCAACTATCAAATTTGACCCCCGAACACGATCCCGGCTTAATTTCTTGAGCTTTTACTCAGACTTCAAAGCTTCAAATCACTTAAATTCATTCCATGACATCTACATAGCTCGAAATCACTCCTACAAGGTATAAAACACATAATTAGTGCAAAACACTAGCGATTAAAGCGCACACTCAACTAAAGTGCAGTAAATTAGAGTGTAATAATCGACTAAAATACACAATTATAGCCTATCATCACTATACCTGAAGTTGAAAAGAGAGGTAGTTATAGCGCATCCCATATATGCACTATACCTATTGTCACACCTCCTTTTTCGCTACACCCGCGAGGGCGTCAAGGAGTTTTTCCAATTAAAGGACAATCGGAACGGGATTTATTATTAATATTCAGAGTCGCCACTTGGGAGATTAATGGTGTCCCAAGTCACCGGTTGAATCCCGATCCGAGGAAATTATGACTCTGTTAACAGTCCGCGAACTAGAAATCCGAGTAAGGAATTCTGTTAACCTGGGAGAAGGTGTTAGGCATTCCCGGGTTCCGTGGTTCTAGCACGGTCGCTCAACTGTTGTATTTGATTTTATCTGATTTCAAAACATGTCCAACCTCATGTGCTTTTATTAGTAAACCGCTCTTATATTTTTTTATTTTTTCAATACGAATTGCAACGTCGTGAAAATGCATCTCGAACCACGTCGCACCAGTGCACCCGTGATTGTTAACACATTTCGACTTCGTTGAGATTTGGATTTGGGTCACATAAATGTGCACCCACTTTTAGGAAAGTAATGTTATTAAAAGACGCGCCTAAAAAGGCTAACGTGTTATTATCTTTGGGGAAAGCCGTGAAATTCGCTAAAACGGCTCATCCCGAAGTCTAAGTATTGTTGTATAAATATTTATCGAGGGCCCCGCAATGTAATCTATAATTTTCTATCATGTATTGTCTCTAAAAGCAAAGGAAAAGCCCTAATTAATTAATTATTTTGTTACTAAACCATCATTGGAAGTATTACATCTCAATATTAAATCAAAGTGCTTTAATAGTCGACACAAGAGCTCCAGCCGACTGGGCTTCAAAACAGCCCAAAGATGGAGGATGGCTTAACCTTGCAAAAGGGGAAGAGCTGACCAACGTTGGGCTTTAAACAGATTCAGGCCCAGGTCTGTCCAAACAGAGGCTGTTACGTTTGGGCTCCTAAATGAGCCCAGATCTTATACTGATGCTACTTGGATCTCAGCCTACTGATTTTTAAATTTACAACAGCCTTAATTATTGGCAGGCCTAAGTTCAAAAGAATACAGGGCCCAACGTTTTAAGTTTTCAACGAAACAAAGGCTGAGAATGCAACAATTCTAATCTACAGGCAATTAGCTACAATCCGTATCATTAACTACAAAGGCTGACAAACGATTACCAGACCTGGATTTTAACCAGGATAGGAACCTATATGGTGATTTTCAAGTTCAATTTCCATTTGTAAAATACAGCTTCATGAGAAACCAAATTATACTACACTAGGGCTATTATTTTAGAATGAACACACTGGAAGTCCAATTCTAACAGTCCAGTACAGTCCACAGTTTCATTAATACAACTGAAATATGGTTCCAATGAATCAGTCACACGAAAGTCTAAACTGAGCAATAACAGTAAAATTCAGGTGCAAGCATATATTCCTTTATCATTTATACTTCAAACTTGTGGTCTACAGGTGAAGGCAATCTTCAGCATCATTTGAGCATGAGAAAATACCTGGATTACAATGAACAAAGAGGAGAAGAGGAGGATCAACAGCAATTTGTTGAATTAAAAGCAGACAACATGTCATAACAGCTCAAAATCAGCCTCAAACCCAGGTTCAAAATGCAAACGAAATCCAGCAAACCATATAACCAGCAAACACACCAAAACTCGACTCAAACGACCCAAATTCAACTCGAAATTGAAGCTAAGGAATTATAGAACACTCTCAGCAGTCTAATACATCCAGGAACAAATCGAATGAACCCCAAACCCCTTCAATTGCATTAAATCTTCAAGCATAGAACAGAAACAAAGAAATCTAAGCTAATTGTGATGCTAAGTGAGCTACGTAATTGAATTGAGAGCTGAATTTTTAAAATGATCAAATGAAGACCAATGTACTGATTTTTTGGATTGTTGGAGATTTTCTGTTGTTTTTTTTGGATTTTAGATCTAGGAGAAGTTTTCAAATTCAAATTTTAGCTAAAAAACTTATGGAAAGTAGTGGGGAATTTTCAGAGGTTCCAAAACTTGTGAATCAAGGCAAATGAATGCCTATTTATAGGTGAACTTAGGGTCCAATTTCAGATTTTTCCTTTACCCATTAGTCCCTATTTTAATTCTATTTTTACCCTTTATTTTCTGACTTGTTACACAAGCAACTACCCTAAGTTTATTGAAACCTGCACTATAGTCCATCCTAGAAGGTTCTATACCCATTACAATTTCTATTCTACCCTTACATTGGTTCTAAATTTACCAATCTTAATGAAACTACCCTTTTTCCTGCCTAAACTACCCTTTAAACCCTCTTGGAATTACTGACCCTCAATAAACCTACCAGCTATAACCAAACAACTAATCCAGCCTAAACTAACTAAGACTAACTAATAGAACTTGAAACTCAAACTAAAATTAAACCAATTAAACTAACAACCACGTTTATTTAGTCAAACCAAACCTCCAATTTTAGTTATGCATCAACAGCTACTGATCAACTACTTGAACAAATATGGATCCAAAACACCAAATCAGACTATTAACCTAATGAATCAGAATCAAATTGTTATTATCAGAAGAAGAGCAAACATATCAACTTGAATCAAAACTAATCAGAAAATCCAATTAACTATCAGTTGGTTGCCTTAAACGGACATTTGAACACTTAAACCGGCAAAGGTAAGATAAAATTCAAATAAGGATTAACCAAACTAAAACTCAAACTAATCACAGAAAACAACACAAAATTGACTAACAACTAACAAAACCAGAAACTCATGAGGACAAAGAAAAGAAATAATAAAACTGAGAAGAGAAACTTACTGATTTTGGACTCTACAAGAACTACACTTCGAAATTGGTTTCCAGTTAATATTATATGTCTATTCTGTCAAGAATAGGCCTATAATATTAACTAGAACTCAATCGCCTTTGAAAATTCCCAAAAGCCCAGGAACACTAGATTTAATATTTGTGAATTTGCAATTGGATCTGAAGAAAAGCGGTTTGGGATTTGGGTTGGGGAATATGAAGAGAGTATAGGGTATGAGTTTGAAGTGATTTGGGGCGGCGCCGCAATCGGAGGAACTTGTGGCGGCGCTAGGGTTTTGCAGATTCGAGGAACTCCGGTGCAATTTGAGAGAAACTGAGGTCGGAAGGGGAAAGAAGGGAGGGAGAGGGTGCTAGGGTGTTAAGCTAGTCAGGTTTGGGTGAGTTGGTGTTTTGGCCGGAATCTTCTAATTAAGATTCGAGAAGATCGACCAGTGTTTGAGGCGAACCGACCACGGATTCGGAAAGGGGAGAGGGAGGGGATTCAGGGGTGTATTTTTGGTGAAGTTTGGAGATTCTCCGCCGCCGTGGGCGATTTCCGGCGGCGGAGCACTGCGGGGGAACGGTGGAGGCGTGGTGTTACGGTGGGCGACGGTGGGTTCTCCGGAGTGTGAGAGATGAGAGGCAGGGGGGTCTGGGAAAGGGGGGGGG
>NW_017670557.1:16220-17044 GCF_001879085.1 Nicotiana attenuata | reverse complement strand
CGGCGGACGGACGGTACGGTACGGTCGGTACGGTCGGTGGTCGGTCGGTCGGTCGGTGTCGTCGTGTGAGAGAGAGAGAGNNNNAGGAGGGGGGGGAGGTATCGTTAGGATAGTTATATAATTAGGGACGTAGGCTTCTCGATCGTTAGATCTGGTAACCTCGACGGTCCAGATTTAACAGGCCGAAACGACGTCGTTTTGGGGCGGGGGCAGGCCGGGTTAGGGAATGGGTATGGGCCAGGCGGGTTTCAGGGGTTTATTTAATTTGGGCTAAGCCAATTTTGGCCCAGTTTTGGTCTTTTTATCAAGCCCCACTTTCTTTTATTTTAATTGTCTCCCTTTTTCATTTTTGTTTTGCTTTCATTTTTGTATTTTATATTTTTTCTGATTTTATAAAATGCTAAAACAAAACAAAGACCTAATTAAACTATTTAACTCCTAAAATTATTTAAAACTTTATTTAAAGATAAGTGCAACAATTAACAATTAAAAGTGCAAAGAAACTATTTTTGCAATTTTTTTTAAATTTTGTTCTAATACTAATTAATACCTAACTAATACTAAAATTGTGAAATTAAATCCTAAATGCAAAAAATGCATATTTTTGTATTTTCATATGAATTAAAATGCATGAATAAAAATGCAACAATTACCAAGAAATGCCACCAAATTCACGAAAAATTACAAAATACCAAAGAAATTGTTTTGTTTGAAATTTTGGGAATTATTGCTTAGGGCAAAAATCACGTGCTCACACCTATATTAAAAAATCTCAGTCGTCTTCCTCGCGGACAAAATCAAAAAATGATCCCTCCCCCCCCCCC
>NW_017670557.1:12474-16200 GCF_001879085.1 Nicotiana attenuata | reverse complement strand
CCCCCCCCCCCTTTTAAAGCCTAAACCTCCATTGGAGCCCACCCGTCCCCCAAAAATCGTGTACCCTAACGAGTTAACACTGGATCCAAGACGTTGTCGTGTAGTGGATCTCTTCTATTGCTCGTTTCGGTGGTCAAATCATCAAATTTTCACAATTCATAAAACTGTAAATCGAAGTATTCGGACTTACTTTTAGGTAAAACTCGTGTATATAAAGTGCTAATTAGTTATTTTTACTCTGTTATATGCTTTTTGTGATTGTTTTGTGATATAATTATTTTTTTGTTTTTTATCCGAATTAGTTTATTTATGTGCTAAAAAATTATAAGTAAATATATATATATATATATATATATATATATATATATAGTGTTGTACATATAATAATATGCGACTTTATTGTTGTTTAGTGCCCTTTTAGTGATATGTTGTGCCTTTAATTATTATGTAGTGCCCTTTTAGCATAGTAAATCTGATAATAAATTTTAGCTTATGGTAGTTGAATTGGGACTGGGTAGATTTTCTTTATCGCGAACGCGATAGCTGGATCGCGAACGCGGAGCAATGGGGGCCTTACCCTTCGCGAACGCGTAGCTTTAGGGACATGGGGGAGGGGACAATCGTTCTTCTACATGAATACGAGCACTGGCTCGCGAACACGAAGGCCAGGGGGTATAAGCCTTCGCAGACGCGAAGGTATCTCGCGAACGCGCAGGCTATTTGAACCGCTGCTTCGCGATCGCATCAAGCCCTTCACGAACGCGAAGAAGGCCTGATGCCCAATGATTAAAACATTCCAAAAATGGGATTTCTTGTGACGACCCGGCCGTTCGTCTTAAGAATTTACGCCCTGATCCCCTATTAATTGCTTTCCCTAAGTTCATTTCTGCTATTTTGGTTTGCCGGGACGTTCGGTGTTGAGTTTCGGAGAGTTTTGGGACACTTAGTCCTTAAATGAGAGCTTAAGTGTTAAAAAGTAGTCCGTAGTCGGAACAGTGTGAAGACGACCTCGGAATGGAAATCCGATGGTCCTGTTAGCTCCGTTAGGTGATTTCGGGGTTGGGAGCATGTTCGGAATGTATTTTGGAAGTCCGTAGCTCATTTAGGCTTGAAATGCCGAAGGTTGAATTTTTGAAGTTTCCGGTCCGATAGTGAGTTTTTGATCCGAGGGCCGGAATGGAATTCCGAAAGTTGCAGTAGCTCCGTCGTGTTATTTGGGATGTGTGTGCAAAATTTCAGGTCATTCGGACGTGTTTTGGTTGGGTTTTTGATCAAAAATGTATTTTGATGGAATTTGAAATTCTTAGGCTCAAATCATTGATTAATTCGAGTTTCCGGCGTTGTTTTAGGTGGTTTAAGGATTGGTACAAGTTTGAATGAGGTATTAGGTGTTATTAGTATTTTTGGTTGAGGTCCCGGAGGCCTCGGGATGAATTCGGATGGTTGACGGAAGGTTTTTGAAGTTGAAGAATTGCTGAAGACTGCTGGTACCTGTCATAACCGCACCTGCGGTTCGGGTTCCGCAGGTGCGGAGCTGCAGAAGCGGCCTGTCCATCGCATGAGCGAAATTCGAGTATTTCTTCAGTTTCCGCAGGTGCGAAAGTATAACCGCAGAAGCGGTTACGCACCTGCGAGATAATAGTCGCAGATGCGGCCCTTGGGTCTTTGGTTGAAACCGCAGAAGCGGTAGGAAATCCGCATAAGCGGAATCCGCAGGTGCGGTATAAGACCGCAGAAGCGGAGCCTGGCAACTTAAGGAAAAGCCGCAGAAGCGGCACTTGGTCCACAGAAGCGGGATCGCAGAAGCAGTCCCTTGTCCGCAGAAGCGGAAATGCCTGTGCAGATATAGAAATTTTGAGGGTTAGATTTCATAAGTTAAAAAAATCAATTTGAGCTCGGGGAAGGGCGATTTTCAGAGGGTTTTGAAGAGAAGATTATTGGGTAACGTTTCTTTGATCCCTTCTAGTTATATTTCATCATTTTGCAGTTAAATCCATTATTAAAATTCGAATTTGGGATCAAAAATTGGAAGAAATTGGGTAAAACTTTATAGGCTAAACCATTGAGTTTTGAGTGAGCATTTGACCTCCGATTTGGGAGATTTTTATATGATTAGACTCGTGAGAGTACGAGGGTTCTGAAAATGTGAAAATTATTCGATTCCGAGGCGTTGGCTTGAAGGGCATTTTGGTCATTTCACCTAATTTCACGCCGTAACTTTGAATTAAATAGCAAAACCAGTTGTTTGCGATGTTATTTACAATGTGTAATTGAATTGAATAGATTTGGGCCATTTGGAGTCGGATACTCGTGGCAAGGGCGTGGTTTCTAGTTGATATTGAGCCGGTTCGAGGTAAGTGGTTTGTCTAACCTTGTGTGGGGGACCTCTTCCCCTTAGGGCATGATATTTGATATTTGAAAGCCTCGTACGTGAGGTGACGAGCGGGTACTTGAGCTAATTGTTGGAGATTTATTTTACTTGAAGTATTTAAATTGAGTTCTTCTTGCCTACCTGTTTATTTTTCAATTGTAAGTTTATCCTATGCTAGTTAGAGAAGTATGTTTAGTTGACTTACTTGCTTAAGTGCTTAAACTGTCTTGTTTGTACTACGTGAAACATGTTGGGCTAGGATTTCTATTACTTGTTCTGAGTTTAGCATTTATCCTAATGTTTTGAGCTGTTATTGTGTGATTTAAATAGGGACTATGGGACGACATCCCGGGAGATCCCCCTGTACTTGTTATGTTCTGAACTGAGGTGCGGGATACCAAGAGATCCCTGGCATATGTAAATGTAAGATTTGAGGATACCAAGAGATCCTCGTGTATATGATGAGGATACCAAGAGATCCTCGGGATACCAAGAGATCCCTAGTGTATATGATGAGGATACTAAGAGATCCTCGGGATACCTAGAGATCCCCGGCTATTACTTCCTGTTGTAAGCAGTATTCCTTATATTGTTTTGTTTCTGCTTCCTATTACTGTTTCCCTTATTTGTCCTGTTTAGATTCTCGCTGTAGACTTTATCTATACTGTTTTCCTTATCCTATCATATATTATGTTTATTTCAATAGGGCTCTGACCTTCCTCGTCACTACCCAATCGAGGTTAGGCTTGGCACTTACTGAGTACCGCTGTGGTGTACTCATGCCCTTCCTGCGCATGTTTTTCATGTGCAGATCATCCAGGTACCTCCACTCAGGCGCACTATCCTTGAGGTCAGGAGAGCTACGGAGACTTCGAGGTATATCTGCAGCGTCCGCAGACCGAAGAGTCTCCTTCTTTATTCTATCTGTAGTGTTTAGATTCTATCATACTTTTGATGTAGACATTCTGGAGATTAGAGCATTTACAGTATTTCTATTAGCCTGTGGTTACCGTGAGTTTTCGGATTTTGGGATGAGATTTTAGACTTCCGCATTTATTATGTGTTGTATGTGCCCAGTGGCAGTTTTATACAAATTTTTTATAGTTGTTCAGCCTTAATTAGTTATTTTCACAAATTATGTTGTTTGTTCCGCACTGTTAGGCTTACCTAGTTGTAGGAACTAGGTGCCATCACGACATGTTCATGGAGGGTAAACTGGGGTCGTGACAAGTTGGTATCAAAGCTCTAGGTTCATAGGAGTCACAGAACACAGGCCGGTTTATTAGAGTCTCGCTGATCGGTACGGAGACGTCTGTACTTATCTACGAGAGGCTATGTAACTGTTTAGGAAAAAT
>NW_017670557.1:2305-10176 GCF_001879085.1 Nicotiana attenuata | reverse complement strand
CATTTCACCCCCAGACGGACGGACAGTCCGAGCGCACTATTCAGATTCTTGAGGATACGCTCCGTGCGTGTGTGATTGAGTTTGGAGGGTCTTGGGATCATTTCTTGCCATTGGCGGAGTTTGCTTACAACAACAGTTATCAGTCTAGCATTCAGATGGCGCCGTATGAGGCCTTATATGGTAGGAGGTGTAGATCTCCGGTGGGTTGGTTTGAGCCGGGTGAGGCCAGGCTATTGGGCACAGAGTTAGTTCAGGATGCATTGGAGAAAGTTATGATGATTCAGGATAGACTCCGTACAGCCCAGTCCAGACAGAAGAGTTACGCGGACAAGAAGGTTCATGATGTTTCATATATGGTTGGTGAGCGGGTTCTGCTTCGGGTTTCGCCTATGAAAGGCGTCATGAGGTTTGGGAAGAAAGGAAAGTTGAGTCCGAGGTTTATCGGCCCTTTTGAGATCTTGAGGCAAGTTGGGGAGGTTGCCTATGAGCTCGCCTTACCTCCCAGTTTGTCCGGAGTTCATCCGGTATTTCATGTTTCGATGCTCCTGAGGTATCACGGGGATCCGTCGCACGTGTTAGATTTCAGTTCAGTCCAGTTGGACAAGGATCTATCCTATGTTGAGGAGTCAGTGGCTATATTGGACAGGCAGATCAGAAAGTTGAGGTCAAAGAACATAACTTCGGTGAAGGTTCAGTGGCGGGGTCAGCCGGCCGAGGAGGCGACTTGGGAGATCGAACAGGATACGCGCAACAGTTACCCTCATCTTTTCACTACTTCAGGTATGTTGTCTATGCTCGTTCGAGGACGAACGAATGTTTAAGTGTAGGAGGATGTGACGACCCGGACGGTCGTCTTAAGAATTTACGCCCCGATCCCCTATTAACTGCTTTCCCTAAGTTCATTTCTGCTATTTTTGTTTGCCGGGACGTTCGGTGTTGAGTTTCGAAGAGTTTTGGGACACTTAGTCCCTAAACGAGAGCTTAAGTGTTAAAAAGTGGTTCGTAGTCGGGACAGTATGGAGACGACCTCGGAATGGAAATGCGATGGTCCTGTTAGCTCTGTTAGGTGATTTCGGGGTAGGGAGCGTGTTCGAAATGTATTTTGGAAGTCCGTAGCTCATTTAGGCTTGAAATGCCGAAGGTTGAATTTTTGAAGTTTCCGGTCCGATAGTGAGTTTTTGATCAGAGGGCCGGAATGGAATTCCGGAAGTTGCAGTAGCTCCATCGTGTCATTTGGGATGTGTGTGCAAAATTTCAGGTCATTCGGACGTGTTTTGGTTGGGTTTTTGATCGAAAATGTATTTTGATGGAATTTGAAGTTCTTAGGCTCAAATCATTGATTAATTCGAGTTTCCGGCGTTGTTTTAGGTGGTTTAAGGATTGGTACAAGTTTGAATGAGGTATTAGGTGTTATTGGTATTTTTGGTTGAGGTCCCGGGGGCCTCGGGATGAATTCGAATGGTTGACGGAAGGTTTTTGAAGTTGAAGAATTGCTGAAGACTGCTGGTACCTGTCAACAGGAGCGAAATTCGAGTGTTTCTTCAGTTTCCGCAGGTGCAGAAGTGTAACCGCAGAAGCGGTTACGCACCTGCGAGATAATAGTCGCAGTTGCGGCCCTTGGGTCTTTGGTTGAAACCGCAGAAGCGGTAGGAAATCCGCATAAGCGGAATCCGCAGGTGCGGTATAAGACCGCAGAAGCGGAGCCTGGCAACTTATGGAAAAGCCGCAGAAGCGGCGCTTGGTCCGCAGAAGCGGAAATGCCTGTGCAGATATAGAAATTTCGAGGGTTAGATTTCATAAGTTAGAAAAATCAATTTGAGCTCGGGGAAGGGCGATTTTCAGAGGGTTTTGAAGAGAAGATTATTGGGTAACGTTTCTTTGATCCCTTCTAGTTATATTTCATCATTTTGTAGTTAAATCCATCATTAAAATCCGAATTTGGGATCAAAAATTGGAAGAAATTGGGTAAAACTTCATAGGCTAAACCATTGAGTTTTGAGTGAGCATTTGACCTCCGATTTGGGAGATTTTTATATGATTAGACTCGTGAGAGTACGAGGGTTCTGAAAATATGAAAATTATTCGATTCCGAGGCGTTGGCCTGAAGGGCATTTTGGTCATTTCACCTAATTTCACGCCGTTGCTTTGAATTAAATAGCAAAACCAGTTGTTTGTGATGTTATTTACAATGTGTAATTGAATTGAATAGATTTGGGCCATTTGGAGTCGGATACTCGTGGCAAGGGCGTGGTTTCTAGTTGATATTGAGCCGGTTCGAGGTAAGTGGCTTGTCTAACCTTGTGTGGGGGACCTCTTCCCCTTAGGACATGATATTTGATATTTGAAAGCCTCGTACGTGAGGTGAGGAGCGCGTACTTGAGCTAATTGTTGGAGATCCATTTTACTTGAAGTATTTAAATTGAGTTCTTCTTTCCTACATGTTTATTTTTGAATTGTAAGTTTATCCTATGCTAGTTAGAGAAGCATGTTTAGTTGACTTACTTGCTTAAGTGCTTAAACTGTCTTGTTTGTACTACGTGAAGCATGTTGGGCTAGGATTTCTATTACTTGTTCTGAGTTTAGCATTTAACTTAATGTTTTGGGCTGTTATTATGTGATTTAAATTGGGACTACAGGACGGCATCTCGGGAGATCCCCCTATACTTGTTATGTTCTGAACTGAGGTGCGGGATACCAAGAGATCCCTGGCATATGTAAATGTAAGATTTGAGGATACCAAGAGATCCTCGTGTATATGATGAGGATACCAAGAGATCCTCGGGATACCAAGAGATCCCTAGTGTATATGATGTGGATACCAAGAGATCCTCGGGATACCAAGAGATCCCCGGCTATTACTTCCTGTTGTGAGCAGTATTCCTTATATTGTTTTGTTTCTGCTTCCTATTACTGTTTCCCTTATTTCTCCTGTTTAGATTCTCGCTGTAGACTTTATCTATACTGTTTTCCTTATCCTATCATATATTATGTTTATCTCAGTAGGGCCCTGACCTTCCTCATCACTACCCAACCGAGGTTAGGCTTGGCACTTACTGAGTACCGCTATGGTGTACTCATGCCCTTCCTGTGCATGTTTTTCATGTGCAGATCATCCAGGTACCTCCACTCAGGCGCACTATCCTTGAGGTCAGGAGAGCTACGGAGACTTCGAGGTATAGATTCTATCATACTTTTGATGTAGACATTCTGGAGATTAGAGCATTTACAGTATTTCTATTAGCCTGTGGTTACCGTGAGTTTTCGGGTTTTGGGATGAGATTTTAGGCTTCCGCATTTATTATGAGTTGTATGTGCCCAGTGGCAGTTTTATACAGATTTCTTATAGTTGTTCAGCCTTAATTAGTTATTTTCGCAAATTATGTTGTTTGTTCTGCACTGTTAGGCTTACCTAGTTGTAGGAACTAGGTGCCATCACGACATGCTCATGGAGGGTGAATTGGGGTCGTGACAAGTTGGTATCAGAGCTCTAGGTTCATAGGAGTCACGGAACACAGGCCGGTTTATTAGAGTCTCGCTGATCGGTACGGAGACGTCTGTACTTATCTACGAGAGGCTGTGTAACTGTTTAGGAAAAATCTTCATTCCATTTGAATTCCTTGTCGTGCGNCATCAATTCTAAACTTCTGACTTCTATTCTCTCACAGATGGTGAGGACACGTGCTACTCGAGATGATCAGGCACCCGCGCCCCCTACTGCAGCCGTCAGAGGCCGAGGCCGGGGGAGAGGTCGAGGACGCGCATGTGGTGCAGCTAGAGCACCTGCGCGAGCTGCCGCCGAGGTACCACCAGCAGATCCAGCCGGAGCCCAGGCACCTAGCACACCTACTACTGCCACTACTACTCCAGCGCTCTAGAAGACTTTGGCTCAGTTCATGAGCATGTACACCACCTTGGCTCAGGCAGGGTTGCTTCCCCTTGCTGCAGCCACATCCCAGGCCGGGGGAGGAGCACAGACTTAATTAGTTATTTTCGCAAATTATGTTGTTTGTTCCGCACTGTTAGGCTTACCTAGTTGTAGGAACTAGGTGCCATCATGACATGTTCATGGAGGGTGAACTGGGGTCGTGATATTTCTCCCATTATTCATAACCCTTCCAATAGAGCTCGTCCTAGGAGCGATTTTGAAGAGAAAACTCAACATTAATTCATAGGTTTGTACACTTTAACTCATTTTCTTCCATTTCTAACATCACCCATTAATTCCTAGCCCTAATCTTTATTCTTCTATGGTAGAAAACTATGGATTTAGGAAGAATTGGGGGGTTTTGCAAATTGGGGATTTAGACCTCAATTTGAGGTCGGATTCCGAAACTAATTGCATAATCGGGCTCGAGGGTGAATGGGTAAATTGATTTTGGTCCGAATCTCAGGTTTTGACCAAGCGGGCCCGGGGTCGATTTTTGACGTTTTGGGAGAAAGTTTGAAAATTTTAAATGTATGCATTGTAATTGATTCCTTTAGCAATATTTGATATTATTGAGTCAATTATGGTTAGATACGAGTGGTTTGGAGGCGGATTCTAGGGAAAGACCCTAGTAGAGCTCAGAATTGACTGTGGAGTGAGGTAAGTGTTGAGTTTAACCTTGACATGAGGGAATTAGGAACCGTCGGACTATGTGCTATATGAATTTCATGTGTTGCGGCGTATATGCGAGGTGACGAGTGCTTATACGCCGCCAAATTACTTGTTTTCCCTGATTTCCGCTTTTCCTTAATTATCTCATTCCTGTCTTAAATGTTACTAGTATACGTACCCGCGTAATGCGCGGACAACTGATTAATATAATCATGAATACACATGTTTATTAAATAATTTTAAGATTTAACATATTATAAAATAATATTGTAAAGCTTACATGAAAGAATGCTAACATATTTGACACCTCGAATGGTTATATTAGTTAACGCTAATAAAAACAATCAATATATAAGCTTTGTTCATTGTTTAAATTTGCTAACCATAACTTTTAACATTATATAATTGTATTGGGTGATACCCTTTTTTGCTTGAGCCCGACCGGGTTGGGTCCGGTCCGGGGCAAGTCGGGGCCATCGAACCCGACCTGGATGCAAGGTAGAACGACGGCCACGTCTACAACCGAGGTCGAGTCATTTCGAGACCGTTGCAGAGCTCGATATGAGTCACCACCGGATGGAGAAACACACAAGGTCGGAAGCCGGACTCGTGACGGATAACCAAGCGTCGCCGGATATCTCGCCCAAACGTGATTTTCTCAACCACTTCAGGCCATTAAGGCGTAATTACAGGGAGCCACGATGTAATTAATTTACCTACCTTATTTTTACCCTTAATCAGAATGTATAAAAGGGGAGAAGACCCCATAAAGAGGGCATCGGAAACCATTACACTACAGTACCATCTCTCTCAATTCTTGTACGCTATCAAGCACAATTGTTCTAAGCAATATTATATTCTGCGATTATTTACTTTAACAGCAATTGTTGAGTCTTTATCTTTTATTTTCCTCAATCCAAACCTTTTGTATCTTTTAGTTCACAGATCCTTAAAACCCCATATAAATTCAATTGTTATCCGGATTCTAGGGTAAACAGTTTGGCGCCCACCGTGGGGCTAAGGATATTAGTGAGATCTTTGATACTCTTTCTTGACGCATCACAATACACTGGTTCTTTGCAAAAGAGTCCATCTTACATTCAAATTATCAACTCATAGAATGGCACAATCAATCAACAACGAACTTGAACAGCAGACAGGAAACAATGGAATGCCCGGGCTCGAAAACCCGATAGATGCCGATTCCCGGATGGCGCTCAACACTGATCAGGCCTCCGGATCGTCACATAGCGTCCGGGGAGAGGACGATTCGAGGGCCCAGGCAGTCGGCGAAGAGACTATCAACCTTAAAATGATTTTTGACATGCTGCAAGCCCAGCAATCGGCTATAGCTCAGCTCCAGAGCCGGGTCCAGGAGCCTGTCAGGTCCGAGGAGGCTCCCCGTGCAGCTGCAATCATCAATCCGACCCCAGTACAGCCGGAACGGGGTGGGCCGGATGCTGATTCTGCGGTTCTTAGGAGGCTAGAAGAATTGACCGAACGAATCGAAAAGGGGGAGGAAAAGATCGAGGCCAACAATAAAAAAGTAGAAACATACAACTCCAGGGTCGACCAAATACCAGGTGCACCTCCGGTCCTGAAAGGCCTTGACACTAAAAAGTTTGTACAAAAACCGTTCCCATCCAGTGCCGCCCCAAAACCTATCCCTAAGAAATTTAGAATGCCCGATATTCCGAAGTATAATGGGACCTCGGACCCAAACGAGCATGTGACAGCATACACATGCGCGATTAAGGGAAACGATCTCGAAGATGATGAAATCGAGTCAGTTTTGTTGAAAAAGTTCTGAGAAACCTTGTCCAAGGGGGCAATGACGTGGTATCATAACTTACCGCCAAATTCCATCGATTCGTTCGCCATGTTAGCCGATGCCTTCGTGAAAGCTCACGCCGGGGCGATCAGGGTAGAAACAAGGAAATCCGACCTATTCAAGGTCCGACAGCGCATAAACGAGACACTCCGGGAATTTGTGTCTCGATTTCAAATGGAGAGGATGGATCTTCCCCCAGTCACGGATGACTGGGCAGTACAAGCCTTCACTCAAGGATTGAACGCCAATAGCTCAGCCGCATCCAGGCAATTAAAGCAAAGTCTGATCGAGTTTCCAGCAGTTACGTGGGCAGACATCCATAACCGGTACCAATCGAAGATAAGGGTAGAGGACGACCACAGTGGAGCGAGTTCGGATTCGCCATCCACACATAGGAATTTCGATCGACCTCGTAGGGAAAACTACAAAGATTCAAGACCGAACAAGGAAAGATATCGGCCGTATCAGGATGATAGGAGGCCTAAATTTACGAGGAACGATCGCGGCTATGAGAGGAACAGAAGACCGTTACCGAAGGCCAACCTCGGGAAAGCCGTCGATAGACAGGAAGCACCCCGATTAGCTGAATATAATTTCAGTGTCGATTCGGCTACCCTGGTGTCGGCGATCGGACGTATCAAAGAAGCCCGATGGCCCAAACCCGTACAGTCCGATCCATCGAGGAGGGATCCCAAGTTAATATGTAAGTACCACAACACACATGGCCACAGAACCGAAGATTGCAGGCAACTGCGGGAGGAAGTCGCCCGGTTGCTCGATGAAGGTTACCTTCGAGAATTTCTCAGTGATCGGGCCAAAAATCATTACGAAAATCGAGATCGACCAGCGATAGGAAGGAACCCCGGCACACCATAAACATGATAATTGGAGGGGAAGACGCACCTCAGGTACCAATACTGAAACGTACCAAGATATCGATCACAAGGGAGAAGCGGATCAGGGATTATGCACCAGAGGGAACACTGTGTTTTAGCAACGAGGAAATTGATGGACCAGCACAACCCCATAACGACGCTTTGGTAATATCCATGATGGTCCGAGACACTAAAGTCAAGCGTGTCTTAGTCGATCCCGGAAGCTCGGCTAACATAATTCGGTCATGGGTCGTCGAACAGTTGGGACTGACAGGGCAGATAATTTCTGAAGTGAGAGTATTGAATGGATTTAATATGTCTACGGAGACAACACGAGGGGAAATAACTCTGATGATCGACGTGGGCGGAGTTACGAAAGCGACCAAGTTCTGTGTTATTAAGGGCGATATGAGGTACAACGCCCTGCTCGGAAGACCTTGGATACACGACATCGGGGCCGTACCGTCCACGCTGCACCAAATGCTGAAATTCCCATCTGCCGAAGGGGTCATCACTGTGTACGGGGAGCAATGCGCCGCAAGAGAGATGTTCGCAGTAGATGAGGTGT
>NW_017670557.1:0-1762 GCF_001879085.1 Nicotiana attenuata | reverse complement strand
AACATCGATCGAATGATCGATGCCACGGCCGGCCACGAGACGCTAAGTTTTCTCGACGCCTATTCCGGATATAATCAGATCCGGATGGATAAGGACGATCAGGAAAAAACGTCCTTCATCACTAAGTATGGCACTTACTGCTATAACGTGATGCCCTTCGGGTTAAAGAACGCCGGGGCCACCTACCAACGCCTAGTTAACAAGATGTTCGAGAATCAATTAGGCAAAACCATGGAAGTTTATATTGATGATATGTTAGTTAAATCCCTGCGCGCAGAGGAACATCTTAGCCATTTGCAGGAAACTTTTGCTATATTAAAGCAATATAACATGAAGCTGAACCCGGAGAAATGCGCGTTCGGGGTCGGATCCGGAAAGTTCCTAGGATTTATGGTGTCCAACAGGGGAATCGAGATCAATCCGGATAAGATTAAGGCAATCGAGGACATAAAGATTGTCGATAACGTAAAGACCGTCCAACGGCTCACCGGGCGCATAGCTGCTCTAGGCCGGTTCATATCCCGATCCTCGGATAGGAGCCATCAATTTTTCAATCTTCTAAAGAAGAAGAATGATTTCACGTGGGGACCAGAATGCCAGCACGCCCTAGAGGAACTCAAAAGGTACCTTTCTAATCCACCTTTGTTGCATACTCCGAAAATCGGAGAGCCTCTATACCTATACTTGGCCGTATCGGAAGTAGCCGTCAGTGGGGTCCTAGTTAGGGAAGAACAGGGCACCCAGTTCCCCATCTACTACGTAAGTAGGACACTAGGGGAAGCGGAAACGAAGTATCCTCACCTAGAAAAATTGGCATTAGCCCTAATTAGTGCCTCAAGAAAATTGAAGCCATACTTCCAAAGTCACCCCATACATGTTGTAACTACATACCCATTAAGGAATGTCATGCATAAGCCCGAATTGTCCGGCCGGCTGGCCAAGTGGGCCATAGAGGTTAGCGAGTACGATATCCAATATCGACCTCGAACCTCGATTAAGTCGCAAGTATTGGCTGATTTTATCGCCGACTTCACTCCGACCTTTATTCCCCTGGCCGAAAAAGAGCTCCTGCTGAGCTCGGGAACTCCGTCCGGAGTATGGACATTGTTCACGGACGGAGCTTCGAACGTAAAGGGGTCGGGATTGGGGATCATACTAAAACCTCCTACCGGGGACGTCATTAGGCAGTCTATACGGACGAGGAGGTTGACTAACAATGAAGCCGAGTATGAGGCTATTATTGCAGGTTTAGAATTAGCCAGGAGCCTCGGCGCCGAAGTGATCGAAGCCAAGTGCGATTCTCTTCTTGTGGTAAATCAGACGAACAAAACGTTCGAGGCCAGGGAGAGCCGGATGCAAAGGTATGTCGACAAACTCCAAAACACCTTGCACAAATTCAAAGAATGGACTCTCCAACACGTACCCCGAGATCAAAACAGCGAGGCCGATGCCCTCGCCAATCTGGGCTCGACAGTCGAGGACGACGAGCTCGAGTCCGAAAAGGTGGTACAGCTAATGAGGTCGGTCGTAGAAGAAGGGCACGCCGAGGTCAACTCAACTAGCCTTACTTGGGACTGGAGAAACAGGTATGTGGACTATCTAAAAACAGGAAAACTCCCACAGGACCCCAAAGAATCAAGGGCATTGAGAACAAAAGCGGCCCGTTTTTGTTTGGCCGAGGACGGAGTCTTATATAAAAGAACCTTCGGAGGACCACTCGTCATATGCCTTGGCCCCGGAGACACAGAGTACGTATTAAGGG